>NC_057797.1:70567742-70867742 GCF_018294505.1 Triticum aestivum
CCCGGCCGGAGGTCCTCGCCGGCGCCCCGCCGCGCCGTCCACCGCCATCGCTGGCCACTCCATCGCCACCGCCGCCCCAGCCTTCTTCCCCTCCTCCGGCGCCCTCCAACGTCTCCGGCGAGCTCCAAGTTCCCCGACGATCCTCGGCTTCCATGCATGAACAGTAACTCCGGCGAGATCCGGATCTGGATCTGAGATCCACCTCGGTTGACTTTTGCCCCGAAACCCTAATTATTTTGCTATGCTCGTCGTGCCGTAACTTTGCATCCGTAGCTCCGTTTTGGGCATATAGCATATCAAAATGTTCATCTCAGAGAGTACATCATTTCATCTCATTGCACCATTTTCATTTGAGTTCATCTTGATGCCCGAAATGCTGTTTGAAGAGTGCTATTTGGGATAATTGTCAGATCTGCTGCTCCAATTAGATATTTGTCATTTTTGCCATGATTATTGTGTGCATGATATGCCCCTGAGATCTACATATGTTTTGTTATGTGCTTTGCCATCTTTCCAGAGGCGCAACCCATGTATTTTTGTGATGTGTGTGGTGACTAGCACAAGCTTGCCAAGTGGTGCATTCGTTAATGCTGATTTCAGGGACTTAGCAATTTCACTAAGTCCTTGATCTGTTTATTTCAATATGCCATATGTTCATGTTGTTTTCTAGTGATATGTGCCTCTTTTGAGGATGATCAGTAAGGATGTTTTGTTAATCTTGTAGTGCTCTATCCATCCATGTCTTTGTTTGCAATTATGGAGCACCCTAGCTTGAGTCAATCGAGCTCTACTTTTGCTATTTCATGAATCTGGGCAGATTGTCTACTTGTTAGCGATTTTGCCGAGGATGTTGTAGTTGATCCGTGCATGCTATGTTATTGTTCTTGACATGTCTAGCTTGCATAATGTGTATTCTTGATGGGTGTATGCTTAGATTGTCATGACTTGCCCTGTAGTGAGTTCATCGAGCTCGTAAACATGCCTACTTGATATCTAATTTTGTATGCTCCAGTTTTTCACTAAGTCTGTGATCTGATTATGTTTTTGCCATGTTCACATGCTTGCAAATGTATTTTCTGATCCCTTTTGGCTCAAGGTCACTAAGGGACTTTTGTTAAGCTCTTTGAGTAGCTCCATGCCATGCTTTACTTTGCCATGTTCAGGCCCTGTAGCATATAGTTTTCATGCTCCAAAGAGTGCTACCTGATCTGAGATTCCAGACAAGTGTTAATTTCACTAAGTCTGAAATCTGTTTACCAAATGCAATTTTGCCATGCTTGTTTGAACCTGTTAATGGATGAATTTGCCGTAGCTCAGTGTTCATCTTTTGTTAAGCATCATGCATGGATCCCTACCATGTATTTGTTTGCTATGTTTGGGTGCTGTAGCATGTTCATCTTGTTACATTTAGATGGCTACTTGCTGTATATCGCAGACCGGTGCCATATTTGAATTGCTTGCCATTTCCAAACCGTGACTCCAATTCCGGTGATCTTTATATCATTTTCAAGCGATTTCATCTCACCTTTCCAGTGGCACACTTGGAATTCCAAGTTGAGTCCAGGTTCATTCATTCTTTGTCAAAGCTTGCATATGCATTGCATATCGCATCCCGCATAGCATACCATGTTTGCATCATGTTGTTTGAGCTTTGCATATGGTTGATTGTATTCCGTTTGCTTGTTTGTCTTGTTTGGGTAGAGCCGGGAGACGAGTTCGATAACGAGGAGCCCGTTGAGTTTGCTTTCGAGGATCCAGTCAACTCTGACAACTTTGCAGGCAAGATGATCATACCCTCGAAATCACTACTATCTTTGCTTTGCTAGATGCTCGCTCTTTTGCTATGCCTATGCTACGATGCCTACCACTTGCTTATCATGCCTCCCAAATTGCCATGTCAAACCTCTAACCCACCATGTCCTAGCAGACCATTGATTGTCTATGTTATCGCTTTGCTCAGCCCCTCTTATAGCGTTGCTAGTTGCAGGAGAAGATTGGAGACCGTTCCTTGTTGGAACATTATTTACTTGTTGGGATATCATTATATTGCCTTGTTATCTTAATGCATCTATATACTTGGTAAAGGGTGGAAGGCTCGGCCTCTTGCCTAGTGTTTTGTTCCACTCTTGCCGCCTTAGTTTCCGTCATATCGGTGTTATGTTCTCAGATTTTGCGTTCCTTACGCGGTTGGGTTATAATGGGAACCCCTTGATAGTTCGCCTTGAATAAAGCTTTTCCAGCAATGCCCAACCTTGGTTTTACCATTTGCCACCTAGCCTCTTTTTCCCTTGGGTTTCCGGAGCCCGAGGGTCATCTTATTTAACCCCCCGGGCTAGTGCTCCTCTGAGTGTTGGTCCACCTCATCAGCCGCCGGTGGCCACTAGTGGTAACTCTGGGCTGGCCTACCGGAAGTTTGGACAATCTGAGTGTGCCCTGAGAACGAGATATGTGCAGCTCCTATCGGGATTTGTCGGCACATTCGGGCGGTGTTGCTAGATTTGTTTTAACTTGTCGAAGTGTCTTGTAGAACCGGGATACCGAGTCTGATCGGAATGTCTCGGGAGGAGGTCTATTCCTTCGTTGACCGTGAGAGCTTGTCATGGGCTAAGTTGGGACTCCCCTGCAGGTATTTGAACTTTCGAAAGCCGTGCCCGCGGTTATGGGCAGATTGGAATTTTTTAATGTCCGGTTGTAGATAACTTGAACCTAAACTTAATTTAAAATGAATCAACTGTGTGAGTTACCGTGATGGTCTCTTCTCGGCGGAGTCCGGGAAGTGAACACGGTGTTGGAGTAATGCTTGCGCAGGTTGTTCTCTAGTTATTCGTTCGCGCTTTGCCTTCTCTTCTCGCTCTCTTTTGCGAACAGGATAGCCACCATATATGCTAGTCGCTTGCTGCAGCTCCACATATTTACCTTTGCCTTACCTATAAGCTTAAATAGTCTTGATCGCGAGGGTGCGAGATTGCTGAGTCCCCGTGGCTCACAGATTACTTCCAAACTAGATGTAGGGCCTGATGACTCCGTTCCAGATGACACGCTTGAGCTCAAGTGGGAGTTCGACGAGGACTCACGCTGTTACTATGTTTCTTTCCCTGATGATCAGTAGTGGTGCCTAGTTGGGGCGATCGGGACCAAGTCGCATGTTGGGTTGATCTTTTATTTTGGCGCCTTAGTCGGGCCATGAGTGATTGGATGATGTAATGCTATTTATGTACTTTGTTTGACATGGCGAGTGTAAGCCAACTATGTATCTCCCCTTTTATTATCTATATTACATGGGATGTTGTGAAGATTGCCTAACTTGTGACATTGCTTTCAATGCGGTTATGCCTCTAAGTCGTGCCTCGACACTTAGGAGATATAGCTGCATCGAGGGCGTTACAAGTTGGTAATCAGAGCCTTCCCCGACCTTAGGAGCCCCACTGCTTGATCGTTTTTAGCAGCCGTTGTTGAGTCTAGAAAAAAATGTTTTGAGTCATTTAGGAATTATATATCGGAGAGTTTAGGAATTCTTTTTACTCCCCAGTCTCCTCATCGCTCTGGTAAGGCATCCTGACGTAGAGTTTTGACTCTTCTCTTCTAAATTTTCACAAATTTTTTTAGGATCACGCGGGTATCTTGGAATCGTTCCAATGGTTTTGTGACGAGAACATTGTTCTTGGTGCCTCCTGTCTTTAGGGGTTGTGGCAGTGTCCCGGGGCGTTGAGCTCCGAGGTGTTGTCGTCACAATTTTATTGTTGCAGTTCTGGAATACCTGAGTTTAGTATGCCGACATCGAAAATCTCTTTTATGCAGTTCATTGGTGAGATAACCTCGACGCCACCCAGTACTGGGGCGGGAGTTCGGGAGTATTGCCATAACTTGTATAACGGATGCTTTTCGAAGGTTGAGGTAGATGGTTTCCGAAGTTTTTCTTGGTTATGTGTTGAAGGATGGATACAGCTGGATGTAGGATTTGCTAGATTTGGGTGAGATATTATGCTTCCCCTGTATCCCCAACACCTGATTGCATAATAGGAAAGGTTCGGGAGTTTCATAAGTGGGAATTCTTGTAGCTCTAGTTCTTCTTCCATGGATATTTGGTTTGAGATTGGGATTTCTTACCGAGTATTCGTTCTTGATCCGTACCTTGTTGATTTATTCCTCTACCTAAATTCTAGTGGGTTCTCAATTTATGGATATGTGACCATTTCAATTGGAATGCATTCGTTCATTTTGTTCGGATGTGAAGACTATATGTTGCAATTTCTTTCCGTTGGTTTCAGCTTCAATATTTGTCTATCAATGTGCTAATAGATGTCAACCTCTTCAGGATGGCTCCTCCAATGCGCACGACTCTGAATCCTGATCCGCCACCACCTCCCCCTCCTCCGGAGGCATGGCAAGCTGTGATGGCCGCAACCAATGCAAACACGCAGTTGATCATGCAAATTATTCAAGAGCGCAATCAAGCGAACCAAGGCAACCAAGGCAACAATCAGAATCACTTTGCTACACTCAACCAGTTCCTTGCTAACGGGCCAAAGACTTTCAGTAATTGTGTTGAGGCAACTGATGCTGACGATTGGCTCGTGGACTTGTGCAAGCATTTCGAGCGCAGTAACGTCAGGCCTGAGGATTTTGTCAAGTTCGCTTCCTTCCAACTCAAATACCAAGCTGCAGAGTGATTCCAGCAGTACAAGGATTCCAGAGGAGGCCGTGTGATTACCTGGGATGATTTCCGTCAAGATTTCAAAGCTCATCATATTCCTCAGAGCGTAGTTAAAAGCAAGCATGAGGAATTCCGCAACCTGAAGCAAGGCTCTTTGTCTGTCTATGACTACAACAAGTTGTTTCAGAAGCTCGCCCGCTTTGCTAAGCAGGACGTCCCTGATGAGAAGAGCATGATATACCAGTTCAGGGGTGGTCTCAGAGAAGAAATCCAGCTAGCTCTTGTTCTCTTTGAGCCCTTGAGGTACGATGAGTTCTACAGCATGGCATTGAAGCAAGAGGCTGCTCAACTGAGGTGTGATGCTTCCAAGAAGCGAGTCAGAGATGCTACTCCTTCTTCCTCTACTCAAGTGACCAAGCAGCAAAAGTATTGGCTTCCTCCTCCTCCGTCCCGTCAGCCGTATCAGCAGAAGAGCAAAGGTGGCAGTGGATCTTCCCACCCATCCAACCCTAGCTTTCAGAACAAGACTTCGTCTCAAGCTCCAAGATCGAGTGCTCCGTATCACCGTCCTCTTTCAGAGGTCACGTGCAACAAGTGCCAACAGAAGGGTCACTATGCCAACAAATGCTTCAATCAGAGGCGTCTCCCTCCTCCTCCTCCTGTGAGATCGACAAGTACAGATGTGGTCAAGCATAACCCCAAGCACGCCAAGGTCAACTTGATGAACGCAGCTTAGGCAGAGGACTCGTCAGATGTCATCATGGGTAACCTTCCTGTTAACGATGTTCCTACAAAAGTTCTTTTTGACACTGGTGCATCGCATTGTTTCATCTCGAAACCTTTTGCATCTAAGCATGAGTTGACTTCCCAAGTTATGCATAAACCGTTAGTAGTTGTCTCTCCGGGTAAATGTTTGCTCGCTAACCACGAGATTCCGGATATTTCTATCATGATGGGTGATTTCAAGTTTCTGGCTTCTCCAATGGTTCTTGGTAACTCGGATATTGATCTTATTCTCGGGATGGATTGGCTTTCTAAGCACAAGGCTCAGCTTGATTGTGCAGCCAGACAGATTCAATTGACTCATTCGTCTGAGGATGTAATTGTCTTTGCTGCTCGGGATAATACAATCCGTCTGTTTTCTCTCAATGAGAAGGGTGAACTAGATGCTATCTTGCAGATTCCAGTCGTTTGTGAATACCAAGATGTCTTTCCAGAAGAGCTTCCAGGAATGCCTTCGCACCGGCCAGTTGAATTCGTCATCGATCTTGAGCCTGGCACGGAACCAGTGTGCAAACGTCCTTATAAGCTCGGACCTGAAGAGTTGAAGGAGCTGAAGAAGCAACTCAATATTCAAGAGAGAATGGGTCTCATCCGACCTAGTTCTTCTCCGTGGGGTTGTGGTGTTCTTTTTGTGAAGAAGAAGGATGGAACGGACCGACTTTGTGTTGACTACCGTCCATTGAACAAGAAGACTATCAGGAACAAATACCCACTTCCCAACATCAACGAGCTGTTCGAACAACTCAAAGGTGCCCAAGTATTCTCCAAGCTTGATCTCCGCATGGATTATCATCAGATTCGAATCCGTGAGCAAGATATTCCCAAGACGGCTTTCAGGACAAGCTATGGTTCATATGAATACACTGTCATGTCTTTTGGCCTCGTCAACGCTCCTCCGACTTTCTCTCGCATGATGAACTTCATCTTCAACGCCTACACCAATGACTTTGTTTTGGTCTATCTTGACGACATTCTGGTCTTTTCGAAGAACAAGGAAGATCATGCCAAGCACTTGCGTTTGGTACTCGATAAGCTGAGGGAACACCAGTTCTACGCCAAGTTCTCCAAGTGCGAATTTTGGCTCGATGAGGTTCTTTATCTTGGGCATATCATCTCTGCCAAGGGCATTGCGGTGAATCCTGAGAAGGTGTCTGCAATTGTGAATTGGGAACCACCTCAGAACGTGAAGCAACTCCGTAGCTTCCTCGGTCTCGCAAGCTACTGTCGAAGATTCGTTGAAAACTTTTCTAAGATCGCGAAGCCTCTCTCCAATCTTCTCCAGAAGCATGTCAAGTACGTTTGGTCTCCGGAATGTGACATCGCTTTCAACACCTTGAAAGAGAAATTGGTCACCGCTCCAGTTCTGACTCCTCCTGATGAATCCAAACCGTACGAGGTCTTTTGCGATGCCTCTCTCCAAGGTCTTGGCGCAGTGTTGATGCAAGAGAAGAAAGTTGTGGCGTATAACTCTCGCCAGTTGAAGCCCAACGAGAAGAACTACCCCAGTCATGACCTCGAGTTGGCGACAGTTGTGCATGCTCTTTTGACTTGGAGACATCTCTTATTGGGAAGAAAAGTGGACATTTTCACTGACCACAGAGTCTCAAGTACATCTTCACTCAGCCTAATCTCAACCTCAGGCAGACTCGATGGGTCGAAATGATTCAAGAGTAAAATCCAAGTATCGAGTATACTCCAGGCAAGGCCAATGTGATTGCTGACGCATTGAGCAGGAAGGCTTATTGCAACAGTCTAATTCTCAAGCCTTATCAACCCGAGCTTTGTGAAGCTTTCCGCAAACTTAATCTGCAAGTTGTTCCTCAAGGTTTCCTCGCCAACCTTCAAGTATCTCCTACCTTGGAAGACCAGATTCGCCAAGCTCAACTTCTTGATGCTATGGTGAAGAAGGTGAAGATTGGGATTGCCAAGAGTCAACCCAAGTACAAGTGCTACCGCCTTGATGACAAGGATACTCTCTTCTTCGAGGATCGTATTGTTGTGCCCAAAGGTGACCTTCGTAAAGTGATCATGAACGAGGCTCACAATTCTCTCCTCTCCATCCACCCTGGGAGCACGAAGATGTTTCAGGACCTCAAGCAGGCTTATTGGTGGACTCGAATGAAGTGCGAGATTGCTCAGTTCGTGAATGAGTTGGATGTCTGCAGAAGAGTGAAGGTAGAACACCAAAGGCCAGCTGGTCTCCTCCAACCTCTTGCCATTCCAGAATGGAAGTTTGACCACATTGAGATGGACTTCGTGACTGGGTTTCCAAAGTCCAAGCGTGGCAATGACGCTATATTTGTTGTCATCGACAAACTCACTAAAGTGGCTCACTTTCTTCCTATCAAAGAGTCTATCACTGTAGCTCAATTGGCGGAGCTCTATACCTCTCGAATTGTCTCTCTGCATGATATTCCACAGGTGATCTCTTCAGACCGTGGCAGCATCTTTACCTCCAAGTTTTGGGATTCTTTTCAGAAGGCCATGGGCACCAACATCCGCTTCAGCACAACTTTTCATCCTCAAACTAGCGGTCAAGTCGAGCGTGTCAACCAGATTCTTGAAGATATGCTCAGGGCTTGTGTGATCTCCTTCGGCATGAAGTGGGAAGATTGTCGTCCATATGCTGAATTCTCCTACAACAACAGTTTTCAAGCAAGTTCGGGCAAGGCCCCATTTGAAATTCTGTATGGCAGGAAGTGCCGTACCCCTCTCAACTGGTCTGAAACCGGTGAACGTCAACTTCTGGGAAATGACTTCATCACAGAGGCAGAGGAAATGTGCAAAGTCATTTGAGATAACCTCAAAGCAGCCCAATCCCGCCAGAAGAGCTACTATGATAGTAAGCACCGTGATTTGGCTTTCGAGATCAGAGATCATGTTTACCTCCGCGTCTCTCCTATGAAAGGTACTCGTCGCTTCGGTATCAAAGGGAAGCTTGCCCCCAGATACGTGGGACCTTTCAATATTGTCAGCAAGAGAGGCGATCTCGCCTATCAACTCGAGCTTCCTTCAAACTTTGCAAATGTGCATGACGTGTTCCATGTCTCTCAGCTCCGCAAGTGCTTCAAGACTCCTGACCGCACCGTCAACTTCGAAGACATTGAGCTCCAAGAAGATCTCTCTTATCGTGAGCACCCCGTGGCTATTCTTGAAGAGACTGAACGCAAGACTCGCAACAAGTCAATCAAATTCCTCAAAGTCAAGTGGTCACACCATTCCGACCGTGAAGCTACCTGGGAATGCGAGGATCACCTCCGTTCTGAATACCCAGCGTTCTTTTAGTCCTAGATCTCGGGACGAGATCCTTTCGTAGTGGTGGAGTGTTGTAACACCCCGGATATGATTTACCTAATATGTAATCCAACTCTTGCCGTATCCGGCATTAAGTTATTTTATTTTCTCGGGTTCGGGTTTTTGTCTCCATGTGTCGTTGTCATTGTCATGCATCTCATATCATGTCATCATGTGCATTGCATTTGCATATGTGTTCGTCTCATGCATTCGAGCATTTTCCCCATTGTCCGTTTTGCATTTCGGCGCTCCGTTCTCCTCCAGTGGCTATTTCTACCTTTCTTTCGTGTGTGGGGATTAAACATTTCTATATTGGACCGAGACTTGCCAAGCGGCCTTGGTTTACTACCGGTAGACCGCCTGTCAAGTTTCATACCATTTGGACTTCGTTTGATGCTCCAACGGTTAGCCGAGGGACCGAGAAGGCCTCGTGTGTGTTGCAGCCCAACACCCCTCCATTTTGGCCCAAATCCCACCAAAACCCTCTCCATCCTCTAGAGCGTTCGATCACGATCGCGTGACCAAAAACCGCACCTCATTTGGACACTCCTAGCTCCCTCCACCTCTATATATAGACCCCCTCCTCAAAATTCGCGGACCCCCTCGTTTGAAACCCTAGATCCACCTCTCTCCGCGCGGCCGGACACGTCCGCCGGCCGCCGGACACGTCCGCCGCCACCCGCGACGAATCGCACGCTGCCATGTGTCCCGGGGGACCGCATCACCGCGCTGTATCCCACCGCCGGCCCTCTCCTCTGCCCGACCGGGCCCCGAGCCCCCTCGCGCCGCGCCGCCTCCTCCCCATCGCCGGCCGCCGCCCTGCCGTACGCCGGTGCCACTCCAGCTCGCCGGCGTAAGGCCCGGCCAGAGGTCCTCGCCGGCGCCCCGCCGCGCCGTCCACCGCCATCGCCGGCCACTGCCATCGCCACCGCCACCCCGGCCTTCTTCCCCTCCTTCGGCGCCCTCCAACGTCTCCGGCGAGCTCCAAGTTCCCCGACGATCCTCGGCTTCCGTGCATGAACAGTAACTCCGGCGAGATCCGGATCTAGATCTGAGATCCACCTCGGTTGACTTTTGCCCCGAAACCCTAATTATTTTGCTATGTTCGTCGTGCCGTAACTTTGCATCCGTAGCACCGTTTTGGGCATATAGCATATCAAAATGTTCATTTGAGAGAGTACATCGTTTCATCTCATTACACCATTTTCATTTGAGTTCATCTTGATGCCCGAAATTCTGTTGGAAGAGTGCTATTTGGGATAATTGTCAGATCTGCTGCTCCAATTAGATATTTGTCATTTTTGCCATGATTATTGTGTGCATGATATGCCCCTGAGCTCTACATATGTTTTGTTATGTGCTTTGCCATCTTTCCAGAGGTGCAACCCATGCATTTTTGTGATGTGTGTGGTGACTAGAACAAGCTTGCCAAGTGGTGCATTCGTTAATGCTGATTTCAGGGACTTAGCAATTCCACTAAGTCCTTGATCTGTTTATTTCAATATGCCATATGTTCATGTTGTTTCCTAGTGATACGTGCCTCTTTTGAGGATGATCAGTAAGGATGTTTTGTTATTCTTGTAGTGCTCTATCCATCCATGTCTTTGTTTTCAATTATGGAGCACCTAGCTTGAGTCAATCAAGCTCTACTTTTGCTATTTCGTGAATCTGGGCAGATTGTCTACTTGTTAGCGATTTTGCCGGGGATGTTGTAGTTGATCCGTGCATGCTATGTTATTGTTCTTGACATGTCTAGCTTGCATAATGTGTATTCTTGATGGATGTATGCTTAGATTTTCATGACTTGCCCTGTAGTGAGTGCATCGAGCTCGTAAACATGCCTACTTGATATCTGATTTTGCATGCTCCAGTTTTTCACTAAGTCTGTGATCTGATTATGTTTTTGCCATGTTCACATGCTTGCAAATGTATTTTCCGATCCCTTTTGGCTCAAGGTCACTAAGGGACTTTTGTTAAGCTCTTTGAGTAGCTCCATTCCATGCTTTACTTTGCCATGTTCAGGCCCTGTATCATATAGTTTTCATGCTCCAAAGAGTGCTACCTGATCTGAGATTCCAGACAAGTGTTAATTTCACTCAGTCTGAAATCTGTTTACCAAATGCATTTTTGCCATGCTTGTTTGAACCTGTTAGTGGATGAATTGGCCGTAGCTAAGTGTTCATCTTTTGTTAAGCATCATGAATGGATCCCTCCCATGTATTTGTTTGCTATGTTTGGGTGTTGTAGCATGAACTCTTGTTGCATTTAGATGGCTACTTGCTGTATATCGCAGACCGATGCCATATTTGAATTGCTTGCCATTTCCAAACCGTGACTCCGATTCCGGTGATCTTTATATCGTTTTCAAGCGATTTCATCTTACCTTTCCAGTGGCACACTTGGGATTCCAAGTTGAGGCCAGGTTCATTCATTCCTTGTCAAATCTTGCATATGCATCGCATATCGCATCCCGCATAGCATACCATGTTTGCATCATGTTGTTTGAGCTTTGCACGTGGTTGATTGTATTCCGTTTGCTTGTTTGTCTTGTTTGCGTAGAGCTGGGAGACGAGTTCTCTAACGAGGAGCCCATTGAGTTTGCTTTCGAGGATCCAGTCAACTCTGACAACTTTGCAGGCAAGATGATCATACCCTCGAAATCACTACTATCTTTGCTTTGCTAGATGCTCGCTCTTTTGCTATGCCTATGCTACGATGCCTACCAATTGCTTATTATGCCTCCCAAATTGCCATGTCAAACCTCTAACCCACCATGTCCTAGCAAACCATTGATTGGCTTTGTTATCGCTTTGCTCAGCCCCTCTTATAGCGTTGCTAGTTGCAGGAGAAGATTGGCGACCATTCCTTGTTGGAACATTATTTACTTGTTGGGATATCATTATATTGCCTTGTTATCTTAATGCATCTATATACTTGGTAAAGGGTGGAAGGCTCGGCCTCTTGCCTAGTTTTTTGTTTCACTCTTGCCGCCTTAGTTTCCGTCATATCGGTGTTATGTTCCCGGATTTTGCGTTCCTTATGCGGTTGGGTTATAATGGGAACCCCTTGATAGTTTGCCTTGAATAAAGCTTTTCCAGCAATGCCCAACCTTGGTTTTACCATTTGCCACCTAGCCTTTTTTCCCTTGGGTTTCCGGAGCCCGAGGGTCATCTTATTTAAACCCCCCGGGCCAGTGCTCCTCTGAGTGTTGGTCCACCTCGTCAGCCGCCGGTGGCCACCAGGGGCAACTCTGGGCTGGCCTACCGGAAGTTTGGACAATCTGAGTGTGCCCTGAGAACGAGATATGTGCAGCTCCTATCAGGATTTGTCAGCACATTCGGGCGGTGTTGCTGGATTTGTTTTAACTTGTCGAAGTGTCTTTTAGAACCGAGATACCGAGTCTGATCGGAATGTCTCGGGAGAAGGTCTATTCCATCATTGACTGTGAGAGCTTGTCATGGGCTAAGTTGGGACTCCCCTGCAGTGATTTGAACTTTCGAAAGCCGTGCCCGCGGTTATGGGCAGATCGGAATTTGTTAATGTCCGGTTGTAGATAACTTGAACCTAAACTTAATTTAAAATGAATCAACTGTGTGAGTTACCGTGATGGTCTCTTCTCGGCGGAGTCCGAGAAATGAACACGATGTTGGAGTAATGCTTGCGCAGGTTGTTCTCTAGTTATTCGTTCGCGCTTTGCCTTCTCTTCTTGCTCTCTTTTGCGAATAGGATAGCCACCATATATGCTAGTCGCTTACTGCAGCTCCACATATTTACCTTTGCCTTACCTATAAGCTTAAATAGTCTTGATCGCGAGGGTGCGAGATTGCTGAGTCCCCGTGGCTCACAGATTACTTCCAAACCAGATGAAGGGCCTGATGACTCCGTTCCAAATGACGCGCTTGAGCTCAAGTGGGAGTTCGACGAGGACTCACGCCGTTACTATGTTTCTTTCCCTGATGATCAGTAGTGGTGCCCAGTTGGGGCGATCGGGACCAAGTCGCATGTTGGGTTGATCTTTTATTTTGGCGCCGTAGTCGGGCCATGAGTGATTGGATGATGTAATGCTATTTATGTACTTTGTTTGATGTGGCGAGTGTAAGCCAACTATGTATATCCCCTTTTATTATCTATATTACATGGGATGTTGTGAAGATTGCCTAACTTGCCACATTGCTTTCAATGCGGTTATGCCTCTAAGTCGTGCCTCGACACGTAGGAGATATAGCCGCATCGAGGGCGTTACATCGGCCACTATCCAACATGCATCTAGAGTATTAAGTTCACAAGAACAGAGTAACACATTAGGCAAGATGACATGATGTGGAGGGATAAACTCAAGCAATATGATATAACCCCATTTTTTTATCCTCGATGGCAACAATACAATACATGCCTTGCTGCCCTTCCTGTCACTGGGAAAGGACACCGCAAGATTGAACCCAAAGCTAAGCACTTCTCCCATTGCAAGAAATATTAATCTAGTAGGCCAAACCAAACTGATAATTCGAAGAGACTTGCAAAGATAACCAATCATACATAAAAGATTTCAGAGAAGAATCAAATATTGTTCATAGATAAACTTGATCATAAACCCACAATTCATAGGATCTTGCCAAACACACCGCAAAAAGAGTTACATCAAATAGATCTCCAAGAAGATCGAGGAGAACATTGCATTGAGATCCAAAGAGAGAGAAGAAGCCATCTAGCTATGGACCCGAAGGTCTGAAGTAAACTACTCACACATCATCGGAGAGGCTATGGTGTTGATGTAGAAGCCCTCCGTGATTGATTCCCCCTCCGGCGGAGCTTCGGAAAAGGCCCCAAGATGGGATCTCTTGGGTACAGAAGGTTGCGGTAGTGGAAATAGGGTTTCGTGGTGCTCCTGGATGTTTTCGGGGTATATGGATATATATAGGAGGAAAAAGTAGGTCGGTGGAGCCACGAGGGGACCACGAGGGTGGGGGCGCGCCTCCCTACCTCGTGGCCTCCTTGTTGATTTCTTGACGTCCACTCCAAGTCCCCTGGACCACGTTTGTTCCAAAAATAACTCTCCCGAAGGTTTCATTCCGTTTGATATTCCTTTTCTGCGAAACACTAAAATAGGCAAAAAAACAACAATTTGCACTGGGCCTTGGGTTAGTAGGTTAGTCCCAAAAATAATATAAAAGTGTATAAATAATCCCATTAACATCCAAAACAGATAATATAATAGCATGGAACAATAAAAAATTATAGATACGTTGGAGACATATCAAGCATCCCCAAGCTTAATTCCTGCTCGTCCTCGAGTAGGTAAATGATAAAAAACAGAATTCTCAATGTGATTTTCTTTATTGTGGCATGAATGTTCAGATCCGAAAGATTGAAGACAAAAGTTTAATATTGACATAAAAATAATAATACTTCAAGCATACTAACTAAGCAATCATGTCTTCTCAAAATAACATGGCAAAAGAAAGTTCATCCCTACAAAATCATATACTTTGGTCATGCTCCATTTTCGTCACACAAGAATGCTCTCATCATGCACAACCCCGATGACAAGCCAAGCAATTGTTTCATACTTTAGTAATCTCAAACTTTTTTCAACTTTCATGCAATACATGAGTTTGAGACCTGGATATAGCACTATGGGTGGAATAGAATAATGATAGGGGTTATGTGGAGAAGACAACAAAAGGAGAAAGTCTCATATCGACACGGCTAATCAACGGGCTAGGGAGATGCCCATCAATTGATGTCAATGCGAGGAGTGGGGATTGCCATGCAACTGATGCATTAGAGCTATAAATGTATGAAAGCTCAATAAAAAAACTAAGTGGGTGTGCATCCAACTTGCTTGCTCAGGAAGACCTAGGGCATTTGAGGAAGCCCATTGTTGGAATATATATACAAGCCAAGTTCTATAATGAAAAATTCCCACTAGTATATGAAAGTGACAAAACAAGAGACTCTCTATCATAAAGATCATGGTGCTACTTTGAAGCACAAGTGTGGAGAAAAAGGATAGTAGCATTGCCCCCTTTTTATTTGTTTTCCTTTTTCCTTTTTTTTCTTTTTGGGCCTTTTTTTGGCCTTTCTCTTTTTTTTATTTGGGACAATGCTCTATTAATGATGATCATCACACTTCTATTTATTTACAACTCAAAGATTACAACTCGATACTAGAACAAAATATGACTCTATATGAATGCCTCCGGCGGTGTACCGGGAAGGACAATGAATCAAGAGTGACATGTATGATAAATTATGCATGGTGGCTTTTCCACAAATATGATGTCAACTACATGATCATGCAAAGCAATATGACAATGATGAAGCGTGTCATGAATGAAACGGTGGAAAGTTGCATGGCAATATATCTCAGAATGGCTATGGAAATGCCATAATAGGTAGGTATGGTGGCTGTTTTGAGGAAGATATAAGGAGGTTTATGTGTGAACGAGCGTATCATATCACGGGGTTTGGATGCACCGGCGAAGTTTGCGCCAAGTCTCAATGTGAGAAAGGGCAATGCACAGTACCGAAGAGGCTAGCAAGGATGGAAGGGTGAGAGTGCGTATAATCCATGGACTCAACATTAGTCATAAAGAACTCACATACTTATTGCAAAAATCTACAAGTCATCAAAAACCTCGATACTACGCGCATGCTCCTAGGGGGATAGATTGGTAGGAAAAGACGATCGCTCGTCCCCGACCGCCACTCATAAGGAAGACAATCAAATAACACCTCATGTTTCAAATTTGTTACATAACATTTACCATAAGTGCATGCTACGGGACTTGCAAACTTCAACACAAGTATTTCTCAATTTCACAACTACTCAACTAGAACTACTTTGATATTATTACCTCCATATCTCAAAACAATCATCAAGCATCAAACTTCTCTTAGTATTCAGATCACTCATAAGAAAATTTTACTAATCTTGAATACCTAGCATATTAGGATTTTAAGCAAATTACCATGCTATTTAAGACTCTCAAAATAATATAAGTGAAGCATGAGAGATCAATAGTTTCTATAAAACAAATCCACCACCATGCTCTAAAAGATATAAGTGAAGTACTAGGGGAAAACTATATAACTCAAAAGATATAAGCGAAACACATAGAGTATTCTAACAAATTCCAAGTCATGTATGGCTCTCTCAAAAGGTGTGTACAGCAAGGATGATTGCGGTAAACTAAAAAGAAGAGACTCAAATAATACAAGACGCTCCAAGCAAAACACATATCATGTGGTGAATAAAAATATAGCTCCAAGTAAAGTTACCGATAGAAGTAGACGAAAGAGGGGATGCCTTCCGGGGCATCCCCAAGCTTTGGCTTTTAGGTGTCCTTAGATTATCTTGGGGGTGCCATGGGCATCCCCAAGCTTAGGCTCTTGCCACTCCTTGTTCCATAATCCATCAAATCTTTCGCAAAACTTGAAAACTTCACAACACAAAACTCAAAGTAGAAAATCTCGTGAGCTCCGTTAGCGAAAGAAAACAAAAGACCACTTCAAGGTACTGTAATGAACTCATTATTTATTTATATTGGTGTTAAACCTACTGTATTCCAACTTCTCTATGGTTTATAAACTATTTTACTAGCCATAGATTCATCAAAATAAGCAAACAACACACGAAAAACAGAATCTGTCAAAAACAGAACAATATGTAGTAATCTATAGCTAGCACAAGATCTGGAACCCCAAAAATTCTAAAATAAATTTCTGGACGTGAGGAATTTATCTATTAATCATCTTCAAAAATAATTAACTAAATAGCACTTTCAAAATAAAAATTACAGAAGTTCTCGTGAGCGCTAAAGTTTCTATTTTTTACAACAAGTTTAACAAGACTTTCCCCAAGTCTTCCCAACGGTTCTACTTGGCACAAACACTAATTAAACACAAAAACCACAACCAAAACAGAGGCTAAATAAATTATTTATTAAATAACAGCAAGGAAAAATATTGGGTTGTCTCCCAATAAGCGCTTTTCTTTAAAGCCTTTTTAGCTAGGCATTGATAATTTTAGTGATGCTCACATGAAAGACAAGAATTGAAGCACAAAGAGAGCATCATAAAACACGTGATAAACACATCTAAGTCTAACATACTTCCTATGCATAGGCATCTTATAGGCAAACAAATTAGCAAGGCAAGCAAAAACTAGCATATGCAAGGAAGCGGAAAGAAACAATAGCAATCTCAACATAACGAGAGGTAATCTAGTAACATGAAAATTTCTACCACCATATTTTCCTCTCTCATAATAATTACATGTAGGATCATAATCAAATTCAACAAAATAGCTATCACATAAAATATATTCAACACGATCCATATGCATGCAAAGTTGACACTCTTCCAAAATAGTGGGATTAACATTAACTAAAGTCATGACCTCTCCAAACCCACTTTCAATGTTATAGAAAACACTATTATCAATCTCATATTCATCATGGGGCTTAAATAAATTTTCAAGATCATAAGAAGAATCACCCCAGTCACGATCATTGCAACAAGTAGTAGACATAGCAAAACTAGCATCCCCAAGCTTAGGGTCTTGCATATTATTAACACAATTGACATCAATAGAATTTATACTATCATCATTGCAATCATGCTTTTTATTCAAAGATCCATCGGGAGTCACTCCATAAGGTACTTTATCACAATTTTTAGATTCACGAGTTTCATGCAAAACTTCATAAAGATAATCTAGTGCACAAAACTCACTAGCAATTGGTTCATTATAATTGGATCTCTTAAAAAGATTAGCAAGCAGATGAGGATCCATAGATCTTAGGTTCTCTGTTTAGTAATAAATAAACAACTATTCCAACCATACGAGCAAACAAGAAACGGGAAAAAGAGGCAAAAAAAGAAGAGAGGGAGGATAGAGAGAGAGAGGGCGAATAAAACGACAAGGGTGAAGTGGGGGAGAGGAAAATGAGAGGCAAATGGCAAATAATGTAATGCGGGAGATAACGGTATGTGATGGGTACTTGGTATATTGACTTTTGCGTAGACCTCCCCGGCAACGGCGCCAGAAATCCTTCTTGCTACCTCTTGAGCACTGCATTGGTTTTCCCCGAAGAGGAAGGGATTATGCAGCAAAGTAGCGTAAGTATTTCCCTCAGTTTTTGAGAACCAACGTATCAATCCAGCAGGATCCTACGCGCGAGTCCCTCGTACCTACACAAAACAAATAAATCCTCGAAACCAACGCGTTAAGGGGTTGTCAATCCCTACACGGCCACTTACGAGAGTGAGATCTAATAGATATGATAAGATAATATTTTTGGTATTTTTATGATAAAGATGCAAAGTAAAATAAAAGCAAAGTAAAAGCAAAAGGAAATAACTAAGTATTCGTAGATTAATATGATGAAGATAGACCCGGGGGCCATAGGATTCACTAGTGGCTTCTCCTGAGAGCATAAGTATTCTACGGTGGGTGAACAAATTACTGTTGAGCAATTGACAGAATTGAGCATAGTTATGAGAATATCTAGGTATGATCATGTATATAGGCATCACGTCCGAGACAAGTAGACCAACACCTGCCTGCATCTACTACTATTACTCCACTCATCGACCGCTATCGAGCGTGCATCTAGAGTATTAAGTTAATGAAAACAGAGTAATGCCTTAAGCAAGATGACATGATGTAGAGGGATAAACTCAAGCAATATGATGAAAACCCCATCTTGTTATCCTCGATGGCAACAATACAATACGTGCCTTGTTGCCCCTACTGTCACTGGGAAAGGACACCACAAGATTGAACCCAAAGCTAAGCACTTCTCCCATTGCAAGAAAGATCAATCTAGTAGGCCAAACCAAACTGATAATTCGAAGATACTTGCAAAGATAACCAATCATACATAAAAGAATTCAGAGAAGATTCAAATATTGTTCATAGATAGACTTGATCATAAACCCACAATTCATCGATCTCAACAAACACACTACAAAAAGAAGATTACATCGAATAGATCTCCACAAGAGAGGGGGAGAACATTGTATTGAGATCCAAAAAGAGAGAATAAGCCATCTAGATACTAACCATGGACCCGTAGGTCTGAGGTAAACTACTCGCACTTCATCGGAGGGGCTATGGTGTTGATGTAGAAGCCCTCCATGATCGATGCCCCCTCCGGCGAAGCTCCGGAACAGGCCCCAAGATGGGATCTCGTGGATACAGAAAGTTGCGGCGGTGGAATTAGGGTTTTGGTTCCATATCTGATCATTTGGGGGTACGTAGGTATATATAGGAGGAAGAAGTACGTCGGTGGAGCAACAGGGGGCCCACAAGGGTGGAGGGCGCCCCCTACCTCATGGCCTCCTCTTTTGTGTCTTGACATAGGGTCCAAGTCTCCTGGGTCTTGTTCGTTGAGAAAATCACGTTCCCGAAGGTTTCATTCCGTTTGGACTCCGTTTGATATTCCTTTTCTTCGAAACCCTAAAACAGGCAAAAAACAGCAATTCTGGGCTGGGCCTTCGGTTAATAGGTTAGTCCCAAAAATAATATAAAAGTGGATAATAAACCCCAATAATGTCCAAAACAGTAGATAATATAGCATGGAGCAATCAAAAACTATAGATACGTTGGAGACGTATCAATAGGCATCACGTCCGAGACAATTAGACCGACTCCTGCCTGCATCTACTACTATTACTCCACACATCGACCGCTATCCAGCATGCATCTAGAGTATTAAGTTCAAGAGAACTGAGGAACGCTTTAAGCAAGATGACATGATGTAGAGGGATAAATTCATGCAATATGATAAAAACCCCATCTTGTTATCCTCGATGGCAACAATACAATACGTGCCTTGTTGCCCCTACTGTCACTGGGAAAGGACACCGCAAGATTGAACCCAAAGCTAAGCACTTCTCCCATTGCAAGAAAGATCAATCTAGTAGGCCAAACCAAACTGATAATTCGAAGAGACTTGCAAAGATAACCAATCATACATAAAAGAATTCAGAGAAGATTCAAATATTGTTCATAGATAAACTTGATCATAAACCCACAATTCATCGGTCTCAACAAACACACGGCAAAAGAAGATTACATCGAATAGATCTCCACAAGAGAGGGGGAGAACTTTGTATTGAGATCCAAAAAGAGAGAAGAAGCCATCTAGTTAATAACTATGGACCCGTAGGTCTGAGGTAAACTACTCACACTTCATCGGAGAGGCTATGGTGTTGATCTAGAAGCCCTCCGTGATCGATGCCCCCTCCGGCGGAGCTCCGGAACATGCCCCTAGATGGGATCTCGTGGATACAGAAAGTTACGGCGGTGGAATTAGGGTTTTGGCTCCATCTCTGGTAGTTTGGGGGTACGTAGGTATATATGGGAGGAAGGAGTACGTCGGTGGAGCAACAGGGGGCCCACGAGGGTGGAGGGCGCGCCTGGGGGGGGGGGGGTAGGCGCGCCCCTACCTCGTGGCTTCCCTATTGGTTGCTTGACGTAGGGTCAAGTCTCCTGGATCATGTTCATTCCGAAAATCACGTTCCCGAAGGTTTCATTCCGTTTGGACTCCATTTGATATTCTTTTTCTACGAAACTCTTAAATAGGCAAAAAACAGCAATTCTAGGCCGGGCCTCCGGTTAATAGGTTAGTCCCAAAAATAATATAGAAGTGAATAATAAAGCCCAATAATGTCCAAAACAGAAGATAATATAGCATGGAGCAATCAAAAATTATAGATACGTTGGAGACATATCATGGGTGAACAAATTACTGTCGAGCAATTGATAGAAAAGTACATAATTATGAGAATATCTAGGCATGATCATGTATATAGGCATCACATCCGCGACAAGTAGACCGAAACGATTTTGCATCTACTACTATTACTCCACACATCGACTGCTATCCAGCATGCATCTAGAGTATTAAGTTCATAAGAACAGAGTAACGCATTAGGCAAGATGACATGATGTAGAGGGATAAACTCAAGCAATATTATATAAACCCCATCTTTTTTATCATTGATGGCAAAAATACAATATGTGCCTTGCTGCCCTTGCTGTCACTAGGAAAGGACAACGCAAGATCGAACCCAAAGCTAAGCACTTCTCCCATTGCAAGAAAGATCAATCTAGTTGGCCAAACCAAACTGATAATTCGAAGAGACTTGCAAAGATAACCAATCATACAAAAAAGATTTCAGAGAAGAATCAAATATTGTTCATAGATAAACTTGATCATAAACCCACAATTCATCGGATCTCGACAAACACACCACAAAAAGAGTTACATCAAATAGATCTCCAAGAAGATCGAGGAGAACATTGTATTGAGATCCAAAGTGAGAGAAGAAGCCATCTAGCTAATAACTATGGACCCGAAGGTCTGAAGTAAACTACTCACACATCATCGGAGAGGCTATGGTGTTGATGTAGAAGCCCTCCGTGATTTATTCCCCCTCCGGTGGAGCTCCAGAAAAGGCCCCAAGATGGGATCTCTTGGGTACAGAAGGTTGCGGCAGTGGAAATAGGGTTTTGTGGTGCTCCTGCATGTTTTCGGGGTATATGGATATATATAGGAGGAAGAAGTAGGTCGGTGGTGCCACGAGGGGCCCACGAGGGTGGGGGCGCGCCCAGGGGGGCAGGCACGCCTCCCTGCCTCCTGGCCTCCTCGTTGATTTCTTGACGTCCACTCCAGGTCCCCTGGATCACGTTTGTTCCAAAAACAACTCTCCCGAAGGTTTCATTCCGTTTGGATTCAGTTTGATATTCCTTTTCTGCGAAACACTGAAATGGGCAAAAAAACAGCAATTTGCACTGGGCCTTGGGTTAGTAGGTTAGTCCCAAAAATAATATAAAAGTGTATAAATAAGCCCATTAACATCCAAAACAGATAATATAATAGCATGGAACAATCAAAAATTTTAGGTACGTTGGAGACGTATCAATCTCACTAAATTTCAAGGTATAAGTGTTCTCCCTGAGTATGCACCATTGCTACAGTTCGTCGTGTCGAGACACCACGTGATGATCGGGTGTGATAAGCTCTACATTCACATACAACGGGTGCAAGCCAGTTTTGCACACGCGGAATACTCGGGTTAAACATGACGAGCCTAGCATATGCAGATATGACCTCGGAACACTGGAGACCGAAAGGTCGAGCGTGAATCATATAGTAGATATGATCAAGATAGTGATGTTCACCATTGAAAACTACTCCATTTCACATGATGATTGGACATGGTTTAGTTGATATGGATCACGTGATCACTTAGATGATTAGAGAGATGTCTATCTAAGTGGGAGTACTTAAGTAATTTGATTAATTGAACTTTAATTTATCATGAACTTAGTACCTGATAGTATTTTGCATGTCTGTGTTGTTGTAGATAGATGGCCCGTGCTGTTGTTCCATTGAATTTTAATGCGTTCCTAGAGAAAGCAAAGTTGAAAGATGATGGTAGCAACTACACGGACTGGGTCTGTAACTTGAGGATTATCCTCATTGCTGCATAGAAGAATTACGTCCTGGAAGCACTGCTAGGTGACAAATTCGCTGCAGGAGCAACGCCAGATGTTATGAACACCTGGCAGAGCAAAGCTGATGACTTCTCGATAGTTCAGTGTGCCATGCTTTACGGCTTAGAACCGGGACTTCAACAATGTTTTGAACATCATGGATCATATGAGATGTTCCAGGAGTTGAAGTTAATATTTCAAGCAAATGCCCGGATTGAGAGATATGAAGTCTCCAATAAGTTCTACAACTGCAAGATGAAGGAGAATAGTTCTGTCAGTGAACATATACTCAGAATGTCTGGGTACCACAACCACTTGACTCAACTAGGAGTTTTCTTCCTGATGATAGTGTCATTGACAGAGTTCTTCAATCACTGCCACCAAGCTACAAGAGCTTCGTGATGAACTATAATATGCAAGGAACGAATAAGACGATTCCTGAGCTCTTCGCAATGCTAAAGGTTGCATAGGTAGAAATCAAGAACGAGCATCAAGTGTTGATGGTCAACAAGACCACGAATTTCAAGAAAAAGGGTAAAGGGAAGAAGGGGAACTTCAAGAAGAACAACAAGCCAGTTGCTGCTCAAGTGAAGAAACCCAAGTCTGGACCTAAGCCTAAGACTGAGTGCTTCTGCTGCAAAGGAACTGGTAACTGGAAGCGGAATTGCCCCAAGTATTTGGCGGAGAATAAGGATGGTAAAGTGAAAGGTATATTTGATATACATGTTACTGATGTGTACCTTACTAATGCTCGCAGTAGTGCCTGGGTATTTGATACTGGTTCAGTTGCTAACATTTGCAACTCGAAACAGGGGCTACGGATTAAGCGAAGATTGGATAAGGACGAGGTGACGATGCGCATGGGAAATGGTTCCAAAGTTGATGTGATCCGTCGGCACGCTACCTCTACATCTACCTTCGGGATTAGTTTTAGACCTAAATAATTGTTATTTGGTGCCAGCGTTGAGCATGAACATTATATCTGGATCTTGTTTGATGCGAGACGGTTATTCATTTAAATCAGAGAATAATGGTTGTTCTATTTATATGAGTAATATATTTTATGGTCATGCACCCCTGATGAGTGGTCTATTTTTACTAAATCTTGATAGTAGTGATACACATGTTCATAGTATTGAAGCCAAAAGATGCAGAGTTGATAATGATAGTGCAACTTATTTGTGGCACTGCCGTTTAGGTCATATTGGTGTAAAGCGCATGAAGAAAGTCCATTCTGATGGACTTCTGGAATCACTTGATTATGAATCACTTGGTACTTGCGAACCATGCCTCATGGGCAACATGACTAAAACTCTGTTCTCCGGAACAATGAAGCGAGCAACAGAGTTATTGGAAATCATACATACTGATGTATGTGGTCCAATGAACGTTGAAACTCGCGGCATATATTGTTATTTTCTCACCTTCAAAGATGATTTGAGCAGATATGGGTATATCTACTTGATGAAACATAAGTCTGAAACATTTCAAAAGTTCAAAGAATTTCAGAGTGAAGTGAAAAATCATCGCAACAAGAAAATCAAGTTTCTACGATTTGATCGTGGAGGCGAATATTTGAGTTATGAGTTTGGACTTCATTTGAAACAATGCGGAATAGTTTCACAACTCACGCCACCTGGAACACCACAACGTAATGGTGTGTCCGAACGTCGTAATCATACATTACTAGATATGGTGCGATCTATGATGTCTCTTACTGATTTACCGCTATCATTTTGGGGTTACGCTTTAGAGATAGCTGCATTCACATTAAATATGGCACCATCTAAATCCATCAAGATGACACCTTATGAACTGTGGTTTGGCAAGAAACCCAAGTTGTCGTTTCTTAAAGTCTGGGGCTGTGATGCTTATGTGAAAAAGCTTCAACCTGATAAGCTCGAACCCAAATCAGAGAAATGTGTCTTCATAGGATACCCAAAGGAGACTGTCGGGTACACCTTCTATCATAGATCCGAAGGCAAGATATTCGTTGCTAAGAATCGATCCTTTCTAGAGAAGGAGTTTCTCTCGAAAGAAGTGAGTGGGAGGAAAGTAGAACTTGACGAGGTAATTGTACCTTCTCCCTTATTGGAAAGTAGTTCATCACTGAAATCAGTTCCAGTGATTCCTACACCAGTAAGTGAGGAAGCTAATGATGATGATCATGAAACTTCTGATCAAGTTACTACTGAACCTTGTAGGTCAAGCAGAGTAAGATCCGCACCAGAGTGGTACGGTAATCCTGTTCTGGAAGTCATGTTACTTGACCATGACGAACCTACGAACTATGAGGAAGCGATGATGAGCCCAGATTCCACAAAATGGCTTGAAGCCATGAAATCTCAGATGGGATCCATGTGTGAGAACAAAGTATGGACTTTGTTTGACTTGCCCGATGATCGTCATGCCATATAAAATAAATGGATCTTCAAGAAGAAGACCGACGCTGACGGTAATGTTACTGTCTACAAAGCTCGACTTGTTGCGAAAGGTTTTCGACAAGTTCAAGGAGACCTTCTCACCCGTAGCGATGCTTAAGTCCGTCCGAATCATGTTAGCAATTGCCGCATTTTATGATTATGAAATTTGGCAAATGGATGTCAAAACTGCATTCCTTAATGGATACCTTAAAGAAGAGTTGTATATGATGCAACCAGAAGGTTTTGTCGATCCAAAAGGTGCTAACAAAGTGTGCAAGCTCCAGCGATCCATTTATGGACTGCTGCAAGCCTCTCGGAGTGGAATATATGCTTTGATAGTGTGATCAAAGCATATGGTTTTGTACAGACTTTTGGAGAAGCCTGTATTTACAAGAAAGTGAGTGGGAGCTTCGTAGCATTTCTGATATTATATGTAGATGACATATTGTTGATCGGAAATGATACTGAATTTCTGAATAGCAAAAAAGGATACTTGAATAAGAAATTTTCAATGAAAGACCTCGGTGAAGCTGCTTATATATTGGGCCTCAAGATCTATAGAGATAGATCAAGAAGCTTGATTGGACTTTGACAAAGCACATACCTTGATAAAGTTTTGAAGAAGTTCAAAATGGACCACGCAAAGAAAGGGTTCTTGCCTGTATTACAAGGTGTGAAGTTGAGTCAGACTCAATGCCCGACCACTGCAGAAGATAGAGAGAAACTGAAAGGTGTTCCCTATGCTTCAGCCATAGGCTCTATCATGTATGCAATGCTGTGTACCAGGCCTGATGTGTGACTTGCTATAAGTTTAGCAGGGAGGTACCAAAGTAATCCAGGAGTGGATCACTTGACAGCGGTCAAGAACATCCTGAAATACCTAAAAAGGACTAAGGATATGTTTCTCGTATATGGAGGTGACAAAGAGCTCGTCGTAAACGGTTACGTCGATGCAAGCTTTGACACTGATCCAGATGACTCTAAGTCACAAACCGGACACATGTTTTTATTAAATGGTGGAGCTGTCAGTTGGTGCAGTTCCAAGCAGAGCGTCGTGGTGGGATCTACGCGTGAAGCAGAATACATAGCTGCTTCAGAAGCAGCAAATGAAGGAGTTTGGATGAAGGAGTTCATATCCGATCTAGGTGTCATACCTAGTGCATTGGGTCCATTGAAAATCTTTTGTGACAATACTGGTGCAATTGCCTTGGCAAAGGAATCCAGATTTCACAAGAGAACCAAGCACATCAAGAGACGCTTCAATTCCATCCACGATCAAGTCAAGGAGGGAGACACAGAGATTTGCAAGATACATATGGACCTGAATATTGCAGACCCGTTGACTAAGCCTCTCTCATGAGCCAAACATGATCAGCACCAAGACTCCATGGGTGTTAGAATCATTACAATGTAATCTAGATTATTGACTCTAGTGCAAGTGGGAGACGGAAGGAAATATGCCCTAGAGGCAATAATAAAGTTATTATTTATTTCCTTGTATCATGATAAATATTTATTATTAATGCTAGAATTGTATTAACCGGAAACCTAGTACATGTGTGAATACATAGACAAACAGAGTGTCACTAGTTTGCCTCTACTTGACTAGCTCGTTGAATCAATGATGGTTATGTTTCCTAACCATAGACATGAGTTGTCATTTGATTAACGGGATCACATCATTAGATAATGATGTGATTGAGTTGACCCATCCATTGGCTTAACACGATGATCGTTTAGTTTTTTGCTATTGCTTTATCCATAACTATATATGTTCCTATGACTATGAGATCATGCAACTTCCAAATACCGGAGGAACACTTTGTGTGCTATCAAACGTCACAACATAACTGGGTGATTATAAAGGTGCTCTACAGGTGTCTCCGATGGTGTTTGTTGAGTTGGCATGGATCAAGATTAGGATTTGTGACTCCGATTGTTGGAGAGGTATCTCTGGGCTATACCTGGCCATGGGAAGCCCGACCCGGCTAGCCCGGCCCAAAAAAGCCCGACCCGGCCCGGCCCGACGCTGCTCCCGGGCCGGGCTCGGGCCTAGATTTTAAGCCCGATGGTCGGGTCGGTTTTGCACTTTTCTGAAGGTCGGGCCAGGCCGGGCCAGAGCCCGACAGGCTTTTACGTGTTTGGGCTGGGCTCAGGCCTGGGTTTTTGCATCGGACTTGGCTAGGCCCAGCCCGAAGCCCAGCCCGGCCTGAGGTATGGCCAGGTATACTCTGGGCCCTCTCGGTAATGTACATAACTATAAGCCTTGCAAGCAATGTACCTAATGAGTTAGTTACATGATGTAGCATTACGGAACAACTAAAGAGACTTGCCGGTAACGAGATTGAACTAGGTATTGAGATACCGACGATCGAATGTCGGGCAAGTAACATACCGATGACAGATGGAACAACATATATCGTTATGCGGTTTGACCGATAAGATCTTCGTAGAATATGTAGGAACCAAGATGAGCATCTAGGTTCCTCTCTTGGTTATTGACCGGAGACATGTCTCGGTCATGTCTACATAGTTCTCGAACCCGTAGGGTCCGCACACTTAATGTTCGGTGACAATCGGTATTAGTAGTTTATGTGTTTTGATGTACCGAAGGTAGTTCGGAGTCCCGGATTTGATCACAGACATGACGAGGAGTCTCTAAATGGTCGAGGCGTAAAGATCGATATATTGGAAGCCTATGTTTGGACATCGGAATGGTTCCGGGTGAAATCGGGAGTATACCGGAGTACCGGGAGGTTACCGGAACCCCCCGGGAGGTATATGGGCCTTAGTGGAAGAGAGGCGAAAGAAGCAAAGGAGGGGGCGCGCCCCCAAGCCCAATCCGAATTGGGAAGCCCCCTTTCCTTCCTTCTCCCCCCTCCTTCCTTCTCTACTAAAACCAACAAAGGGAAGGCCGGCCCCCTCCCCCTCCTCCGCTCCTTTATATACGGGGAGGGGCTGATGACCCACAAGTATAGGGGATCTATCATAGTCCTTTCGATAAGTAAGAGTGTCGAACCCAACGAGGAGCAGAAGGAAATGATACGCGGTTTTTAGCAAAGTATTCTCTGCAAGTACTGAAATAAGTGTTAACAGATAGTTTTGTGATAGGATGAATTGTAACGAGCAACGAGTAACAAAAGTAAATAAAGTGCAACAAAGTGGCCCAATCCTTTTGTAGCAAAGGACAAGCCAGAACAAACTCTTATAATAGGAAAAGCGATCCCGAGGACACATGGGAATATCGTCAAGCTAGTTTTCATCACGTTCATATGATTCGCGTTCGATACTTTGATAATTTGATATGTGGGTGGACTGGTGCTTGGGTGCTGTTCTTACTTGAACAAGCATCCCACTTATGATTAACCTCTATTGCAAGCATCCGCAACTACAACAAAAGTATTAAGGTAAACCCAACCATAGCATGAAACATGTGGATCCAAATCAGCCCCTTACGAAGCAACGCATAAACTAGGGTTTAAGCTTCTGTCACTCTAGCAACCCATCATCTACTTATTACTTCCCAATGCCTTCCTCTAGGCCCAAATAATGGTGAAGTGTTATGTAGTCGACGTTCACATAACACCACTAGAGGCTAGACAACATACATCTTATCAAAATATCAAACAAATACCAAATTCACATGACTACTCATAGCAAGACTTCTCCCTTGTCCTCAGGAACGAACGTAATTACTCACAAAGCATATTCATGTTCATAATCAGAGGGGTAATAATATGCATATAGGATCTGAACATATGATCTTCCACCAAATAAACCAACTAGCATCAACTACAAGGAGTAATCAACACTACTAGCAACCTACTAGCACCAATCCCGGACTTTGAGATAAGAATTGGATACAAGAGATGAACTAGGGTTTGGAGATGAGATGGTGCTGGTGAAGATGTTGATGGAGATTGCCCTCTCCCGATGAGAGGAGCGTTGGTGATGACGATGGTGATGATTTCCCCCTCCCGGAGGCAATAGTAAATTTGCTTGCCATTACTAGTCTTATCTTGATTCGGTGGCATCGTGGGATGAAGCAGCCCGGACCGACCTTACACGTACTCTTACGTGAGACTGGTTCCACCGACTGACATGCACTAGTTGCATAAGGTGGCTAGCGGGTGTCTGTCTCTCCCACTTTAGTCAGATCGGATTCGATGAAAAGGGTCCTTATGAAGGGTAAATAGAAATTGGCATATCACGTTGTGGTTTTCGCATAGGTAAGAAACGTTCTTGCTAGAAACCTATAGCAGCCACGTAAAAACTTGCAACAACAATTAGAGGACGTCTAACTTATTTTTGCAGCTTATGCCTTGTGATGTGATATGGCCAAAAGGATGTGATGAATGATATATGTGATGTATGAGATTGATCATGTTCTTGTAATAGGAATCACGACTTGCACGTCGATGAGTATGATAACTGACAGGAGCCATAAGAGTTGTCTTTATTTATTTATGACCTACGTGTCAACATAAATGTCATGTAATTACTTTACTCTATTGCTAAAGCGTTAGCCATACTAGTAGAAGTAATAGATGACGAGACAACTTCAAGAAGACACGATGATGGAGATCATGATGATGGAGATCATGGTGTCATGCCAGTGACAACGATGATCATGGAGCCCCGAAGATGGAGATCAAAAGGAGCAAAATGATATAGGCCATATCATGTCACTATTTGATTGCATGTGATGTTTATCATGTTTTACATCTTATTTGCTTAGAACGACGGTAGCTTAAATAAGATGATCCCTCACTAAAATTTCAAGAAAGGTGTTCCCCCTAACTGTGCACCGTTGCGAAGGTTCGTCGTTTCGAAGCACCACGTGATGATCGGGTGTGATAGATTCTAACATTCGAATACAACGGGTGTAAGCCAGATTTACACAGCAAAAACACTTAGGTTGACTTGACGAGCCTAGCATGTACAGACATGGCCTCGGAACACGGAAGACCGAAAGGTCGAGCATGAGTCGTATAGAAGATACGATCAACATGAAGATGTTCACCGATGTTGACTAGTCCGTCTCACGTGATGATCGGACACGGCCTAGTTGACTCGGATCATGTTTCACTTAGATGACTAGATGGATGTCTATCTGAGTGGGAGTTCATTAAATGAACTCAATTATCATGAACATAGTCTAAATTGTCTTTGCAAATATGTTGTAGATAAATAGCTCACGTTGTAGCTCCCTGTTTCAATACGTTCCTAGAGAAAGATTAAGTTGAAAGATATTGTAAGCAATGATGCGGACTGGGTCCGTAGTCCGAGGAGTGTCCTCACTGCTACACAGAAGGCTTACGTCTTTGATGCACCGCTCGATGTGCAAACCCCTACAACGTCGTCTGTGGATGTTGTGAACACCTGACAGACACGTCCTAATGACTACTTGATAGTTTAGTGCACCATACTTTACGGCTTAGAATCGGGATTCCAATGACGTTTTAAACGCCATAGAACATATGAGATGTTCCAAGAGCTGAAATTGGGATTTCAGGCTCATGCCCGTGTTGAGAGGTGTGAAACCTCTGACAAGTTCTTTAGCCAACAAGATGGAGGAGAATAGCTCAGCTAGTGAGCATGTGCTCAGAATGTCTGGGTGCTACAATCACTTAAATCAAGTGGGAGTTAAACTTCCAGATAAGATAGTGATTGATAGAGTTCTCTAGCCACTATCACTAAGCTACTAGATCTTCGTGATGAACTATGACATGCAAGGGATGGAGTTGATCCCGGAGCTGTTCGCGGTGCTTAAGACCGCAAAAGGTAGAAATCAAGAAGGAGCATCAAGTGTTGATGGTTTAACAAGACCACTGGTTTCAAGAAGGGCAAGGGCTAAAAGGGAAACTTCATGGATGGCAAACCAGTTGCCGCTCCAGTGAAGGAACCCAAGGTTGAACCCAAACCCGAGACTAAGTGCTTCTATTGTAAGGGGAACGGTCACTGGTAGCGGAATTACCCCAAATGCATGGTAGATAAGAAGGCTGGCAACTTCAACAAAGTATATACGTGTTATTAATGTGTACCTCACTAGTACTCCTGGTAGGACCTGGGTATTGGATACCGGTTCAGTTGCTATTACTGGTGACTTGAAGCAAAAGCTACGGACTAAACGGAGACTGGCTAAGGGCGAGGTGACGATGTGTGTTGGAAGTGTTTCCAAAGTTGATGAGATCACCATCGCACACTCCATCTGCCTTCGAGATTAGTATTGAACCTAGATAAATGTTATCAGGTGTCTACGTTGAGCATGAATATGATTAGATCATGTTCATTGCAATACGGTCATTCATTTAAGTTAGAGAATAATGGTTATTCTTTTTACATGAATGATACCTTTCATGGTCATGCACCCTATGTGAATGGTTCATTGAATCTCGGTCGTGGTAATACACATGTTCATGCCAAAAGATGTAGAGTTAATAATGATAGTACCACTTTCTCATGGCACTGCCGCTTAAGTCATATTGGCGTAAGATGCATGAAGAAACTCCATGTCGATGGATGTTTGGAGTCACTTGATTTTGAATCACTTGACACATGCGAGCCTTGCCTCATGGGCAGGATGACTAAGACCCCGTTATCATGTACAATGAAATGGGCAAGCAACTTGTTGGAAATCATACATATTAATGCGTGTGATCCAATGAGAATTGAAGCGTGTGGTGGATATCACTATTTTCTCATCTTCACTGACGATTTGAGTAGATATAGGTATATTTACTTAATGAAGCACAAGTCTAAAACGTTTGAAAAGTTCAAGCGATTTCAGAGTGAAGTTAAGAATCAGCATAACAAGAAGATGAAATTCCTACGATCTGATCAATGAGAATATCTGAGTTATGAGTTTGGCAAACACTTAAGACATTGTGGAATTGTTTCACAATTAAAGCCACCTGGAACACCACTGGGTTATGGTGTGTCCGGACGTCGTAATCGAACCTTATGAGATATGGTGTGATCCGTGATGTCTCTTACCAATCTACCGTTTTCATTTTGAGGTTATGCATTAGAGACAGCTGCATTCACTTTAGATAGGACACCATATAAGTCCGTTGAGACGACGCCGTGTGAACATTGGTTTGGCAAGAGACCAAAGTTGTCGTTTCCTAATGTTTGGGGCTGCGATGCTTAAGGCTTCAGCCGGAGAAGCTCGAACCCAATGTGGACAAACACATCTTCATAGGATACCCAAAGGTGACAGTTGGGTATACCTTCTATCTCAGATCCGAGGGCAAATTGTTTGTCGCTAAGAACAGGTCCTTTCTCGAGAAGGAGTTTCTCTCGAAAGAAATGATGTGAGGAAGATAGAACTTGATGAGGTTCTCGAACCTTTACTTCAACCAGAGAGTGATGCAACATAGAAAGATGTTTTCTGTGGAGCCTACGTCTGTTGAATAGGAAGTTAATGATAGTGATCATGACGCTTTGGATCAAGTTGCTATCAAACCTCGTAGGTCGACAAGGATATGTACTACTCCTAAGTGGTACGGTAATCCTATCTTAGATATCATGTTGTTAGACAACAATGAACCTACAAGCTATGGAGAAGCGATGGTGGGCCCGTATTCCGACAAATGGTTAGAAGCCATGAAATCCGAGATAGGATCCATGTATTAGAACAAAGTATGGACTTTGGTGGACTTGCCCGATGATCGGCAAGCCATTGAGATAAATGGATCTTTAATAAGAAGACGGACGTGGGCGGTAATGTTGCCGTCTATGAAGCTCGACTTGTGGGAAAGAGTCTTTTCACAAGTTCAAGGAGTTGACTACGATGAGAATTTCTCACCCGTAGCGATGCTTAAGTCCGTCGGAATCATGTTAGCATTAGCTGTATTTTTCGATTATGAAATCTTACATATGGATGTCAAAACAAGTTTTCTTACCAGTTTTCGTAAGAAAAGTTGTATGTGATATAATAAAAGGTTTTGTCGATCCTAAGGATGCTAAAAGGTATGCTGGCTCCAGCAATCCTTCTATGGACTAGAGCAAGCATATTGGAATCGGAATATATGCTTTGATGGAGTGATCAAAGCTTTTAGGTTTATACAATGTTTGCTAGAAACTTGTATTTACAAGAAAGTGAGTGGGAGCACTACAACATTTTTGATAAGTATATGTGGATGACATATTGTTGATCTGAAATCATGTAGAATTTCTGGAAAGCATAAACGGTTGTTTGAAGAGTGATTTTCAAAGGAAGACCTGGATAAAGCTGCTTACATATTGGGCATCAAGATCTACAGAAATAGATCAAGACGCCTGATGATACTTTCAAAGAACGCACACCTTGACATGTTTTTGAAAGAATTCAAAATAGATCAGTCAAAGAAGGGGTTCTTACCTGAGTTGTAAGGTGTGAAGTTGAGTAAGACTCAAAGCTTGACCACGGCATAAGAAAGAGAAAGGACGAAGGTCATCCCCTATGCTTTTGTCATAGGCTCTATACGGTATGCCATGCTGAAGTACCCCACCTGATGTGTGCCTTGCCACATGTCTGGCAGGAGGGTACAAAGGTGATCTAGGAGTAGATCACCAGATAGCGGTCAAAATTATCCTTAGAGGAATAAGGAAATGTTTCTCGGTTATGGAGGTGATAAAGAGTTCGACGTAAAGAGTTACGTCAATGCAAGCTTAAAACCTATCCGGATAGCTCTGAGTAGAGATACCGGATACGTATAATGGAGCAACAATTTGGAATAGCTCCAAGTGGAACGTGGTAGCAGCATCTACGTTATGACATAAAGTTTTGCGAAGTACATAGGGATCTGAATATGGCAAGACCCGTTGACTACAACCTCTCTCACAAGCATAACATGATCAAACCCAGAACTCATTGAGTATTAATCACATAGTGATGTGAACTAGATTAGTGACTCTAGTAAACTTTTTGGATGTTGGTCACATGGCGATGTGACCTGTGAGTGTTAATCACATGGCGATGTGAACTAGATTATTGACTCTAGTGCAAGTGGGAGACTGTTGGAAATATGCCCTAGAGGCAATAATAAATTATTTATTATTATATATTTCATTGTTCATGATAATCGTTTATTATCCATGCTAGAGTTGTATTGATAGGAAACTCAGATACATGTGTGGATACATAGACAACACCATGTCCCTAGTAAGCCTCTAGTTGACTAGCTCGTTGATCAATAGATGGTTACGGTTTCCTGACCATGGACATTGGATGTCGTTGATAACGGGATCACATCATTAGGAGAATGATGTGATGGACAAGACCCAATCCTAAGCCTAGCACAAAGATCGTGTAGTTCGTATGCTAAAGCTTTTCTAATGTCAAGTATCATTTCCTTAGACCATGAGATTGTGCAACTCCCGGATACCGTAGGAGTGCTTTGGGTGTGCCAAACGTCACAACGTAACTGAGTGGCTATAAAGGTACACTATAGGTATCTCCGAAAGTATCTGTTGGGTTGGCACGAATCGAGACTGGGATTTGTCACTCCGTGTAACAGAGAGGTATCTCTGGGCCCACTCGGTAGGACATCATCATAATGTGCACAATGTGACCAAGGAGTTGATCACGGGATGATGTGTTACGGAACGAGTAAAGAGACTTGCCGGTAACGAGATTGAACAAGGTATCGGGATAGGGACGATCGAATCTCGGGCAAGTATCGTACCGCTAGACAAAGGGAATTGTATACGGGATTGATTGAATCCTTGACATCGTGGTTCATCCGATGAGATTATCGTGGAACATGTGGGAGCCAACATGGGTATCCAGATCCCGCTGTTGGTTATTGGCCGGAGAGTTGTCTCGGTCATGTCTGCATGGTTCCCGAACCCGTAGGTTCTACACACTTAAGGTTCGATGACGCTAGGGTTATAGGGAATAGATATACGTGGTTACCGAATGTTGTTCGGAGTCCCGGATGAGATACCGGACATCACGAGGAGTTCTGGAATGGTCCAGAGGTAAAGATTTATATATGGGAAGTCCTATTTTGGTCACCGGAAAGGTTTCGGGTGCTATCGGTAACGTACCGGGACCACCGGGAGGGTCCCGGGGGTCCACCAGGTGGGGCTACCTGCCCCAGAGGGCTGCGTGGGCCAAGTGTGAGAGGGGACCAGCCCCAGGTGGGCTGGTGTGCCCCCTACTAGGGCCCAAGGCGAAGAGAGAAGAAAAAAAGGGAAACCCTAGGCTCAGATGGGCCTAAGGCCCACCTAGTGGTGCACCCCCCTCTCTCCCCCCTTGGCCACCCCCCTAGATGGGATCTAGGGCTGGCCGCCACCCCTAGGGGTGGAAACCTAGGTGGGGGGCACAGCCCCTCCCCTCCCCTATATATACTTGAGGTTTTGGGCTGCCATACACACGAGAACATCTCCTTCTTGGCGCAGCCCTACCCCTCTCCCTCCTCGTCTCTTACGGTGCTTGGCGAAGCCCTGCTGGAGTACCACGCTCCTCCACCACCACCACACCGTCCTGCTGCTGCTGGATGGAGTCTTCCCCAACCTCTCCTTCTCCCCTTGCTGGATCAAGGCGTAGGAGACGTCACCGGGCTGTACGTGTGTTGAACACGGAGGTGCCGTCCATTCGGCACTAGGATCATCGGTGATTTGGATCACGACGAGTACGACTCCATCAACCCCGTTCACTTGAACGCTTCCGCTTAGCGATCTACAAGGGTATGTAGATGCACTCTCCTTCCCCTCGTTGCTAGATTACTCCATAGATTGATCTTGGTGATGCGTAGAAAATTTTGAATTTCTGCTACGTTCCCCAACAGTATCCCCGGCAGAATAGCTCTGCCGGAGCTCTAGATTCGATCCGCCAAGGTTCTGCCTCATGGCGGCGGAGTCTCGTCCTGAAAAGTTCCTTCCTATTTTTTCTCATCGAAAGACTTCATATAGGAGAAGATGGACGTCGGAGAGCCACCAGGGGGCCCACGAGGTAGGGGGCGCGCCCTAGGGGGGGGGGGCGCCCCCACCCTCGTGAGAAGGGTGTGGGCCCCCTGGCCTTCATCTTTGGCGAGGATTTTTCTTTATTTATTTTAAGATGTTCCGTGGAGTTTGAGGACTTTTGGAGTTGCACAGAACAGGTCTCTAATATTTGCTCCTTTTCCAGCCCAGAATTCCAGCTGCCGGCATTCTCCCTCCTTATGTAAACCTTGTAAAATAAGAGAGAATAGCCATAAGTATTGTGACATAAAGTGAAATAACAGTCCATAATGTGATAAATATCGATATAAAAGCATGATGAAAAATGGACGTATCAACTCGCCCAAGCTTAGACCTCGCTTGTCCTCAAGCGAAAAGCCGATAACAATAAATATGTCCTCATGTTTAGAGGTAGAGGCGCCGATAAAAATAAAATACGGACATGAAGGCATCATGATTATTCTCATAACAGCAACATATATAGATTTTGTCATATGATTACTTATGTTCAAGTGATGATCTATTCACAATGCAAAAGTATAAATCATAAACCTTATTGGGCTCCGACAAACTACAATCTCAGTCATTTAAGCAATTGCAATTTATCATAACATCGGAAAGAGTCTATGTCAGAGCTAAAAAGCAAGTCCACATACTCAACTATCATTTAGTCCTCCATAATTGCTAACACTCATGTGATACTTATGGTTACGGACTTTTAATCGGATACAGAGAAAGATAGGGGCTTATAGTTTTGCCCCACAACCTTTTACCTCAAGGGTAATGTCAACAATAATGGTTCATGCTCCCCTACATCCAATTAGATATATATATATATCATGTTCTTTCCAACATGCTGAGCTTGCCAAAGGATAAAATGAAAAAGAAAAGGTGAAGATCACCATGACTCTTGCATAAGGTAGAAGATAATAATAAAGGATAGGCCCTTCGCAGAGGGAAGCAGAGGTTGCCATGCACTTTTATGGTTGGATGCATAAAATCTCAATGCGAAAGAACGTCACTTTATATTGCCCCTTGTGATATGAACCTTTATTATGCAGTCCGTCGCTTTTATTACTTCCACATCACAAGATCGTATAAAGCTTATTTCTCCCACACCAATCAATCATACATATTTAGAGCAATTTTTATTGCTTTGCACCGATGACAACTTACTTGAAGGATCTTACTCAATCCATAGGTAGATATGGTGGACTCTCATGGCAAAACTGGTTTAAGGGTATTTGGAAGCACAAGTAGTATTTCTACTTGGTGCTGAGAATTTGGCTAGCATGAGGGGGAAAGGCAAGCTCAACAAGTTAGAGGATCCATGACAACATACTTTATCTCAGATATAAGAAAGACATATCTTCCTTGTCCAACATCAACTCTTTAGCATGTGATATTTTAATGAGTGCTCCCAATCATAAAAGATGTCAATGATAATATATCTATATGTGAAAACCTCTCTTTCCTTATTACTTCCTATTAATTGCAACAATGACCAAAGCTATGTTTGCCAACTCCCAACAACTTTTAATCATCATACTCTTTCTATGTGAAGTCATTACTCTCAATAAGATCAATATGAACCTTTTGTTTCTTTTATTCTTTTTCTCTTTTCTTTTATTCACCCAAGATCATGGCAAAATAATCAAGCCCTTGACTCAACACTAATCTTTATTATATATAGCTCACGGACTCGATTACATAGAGAGATCATAAAGCAAAACTCAAAACTAGATCATGCCATAAACTTTATTCTAGTAGATCAAGATACTACTAATAGGATTGAACTAAGAAAAACGGTAAAGATAAGAGTTGTGATTGTGATACGATACCGGGGCACCTCCCCCAAGCTTGGCAGTTGCCAAGGGGAGTGCCCATACCCATGTGATTATATCTCCTTGGTTGGTGAAGAAGGTGGAGGTGTTGTTGATGATGCGGGCTTGTCATCCATCTTCCAAGGCATAGGTTCACCATCATAGAAGGATGATCGAGTCTCCAGAATCCTCAAATATGCAGCCAAACTCATTCTTTTGAATCTATATTCATACTCACAGTTTTGGTTTTGCAGGTCATAGATTTGAGATTGGAGGTGCTCGATCTTCTCATATAGCTTGAAGATGGCCTCCTCGGTGTTCTTGGCATCCGGCTTGTATTTGCAGGTGAACTCCGCGAGCATCGTGTGGCTAGCATTGATTCCACGCTCCACCATCCCCTGACACTTGAAAATTTGTTGCTCCATTGCTTCGAGCCTCGTCTCCACGCTTCTGGTTACCTTTGGTCCCTCAACATTGAAGGAAATATGCCCTAGAGCCAATAATAAAGTTATTATTTATTTGCTTGTATCATGATAAATGTTTATTATTCATGCTAGAATTGTAATAACCGGAAACATAATACATGTGTGAATACATAGACAAACAGAGTGTCACTAGTATGCCTCTACTTGACTAGCTCGCCGATCAAAGATGGTTATGTTTCCTAACCATAGACATGAGTTGTTATTTGGTTAACGGTATCACATCATTACGAGAATGATGTGATTGACTTGACCCATTCCATTAGCTTAGTACTTGATCATTTAGTTTGTTGCTATTGCTTTCTTCATAACTTATATATGTTCCTATGACTATGAGATTATGCAACTCCCGTTTACCGGAGGAACACTTTGTGTGCTACCAAACGTCACAACGTAACTGGGTGATTATAAAGGTGCTCTACATGTGTCTCCAAAGGTATTTGTTGGGTTGGCGTATTTCGAGATTAGGATTTGTCACTCCGATTGTCGGAGAGGTATCTCTGGGCCCTCTTAGTAATGCACATCACTCAAGCCTTGCAAGCATTGCAACTAATAAGTTAGTTGCGGGATGATGTATTACGCAACGAGTAAAAAGACTTGCCGGTAACGAGATTGTACTAGGTATTGAGATACCGACAATCGAATCTCGGGCAAGTAACATACCGATGACAAAGGGAACAACGTATATTGTTATGCGGTCTGACCGATAAAGATCTTCGTAGAATATGTAGGAGCCAATATGAGCATCCAGGTTCCACTATTGATTATTGACCGGAGACATGTCTCGGTCATGTATACATAGTTCTCGAACCCGTAGGGTCCGCACGCTTAAAGTTCGGTGATGATCGTAATTAGGATTTTTGTGTTTTGATGTACCGAAGGTTGTTCGGTGTCCCGGATGTGATCACGGACATGACGAGGAGTCTTGAAATGGTCGAGACATAAAGATTGATATATTGGAAGCCTATATTTGGATATCGGAAACATTTTGGGTGAAATCGGGATTTTACCGGAGTACCGGGGGGTTACCGGAACCCCCCGGGGGTTATTGGGCCTACATGGGCCCTAAGGGAGAAGAGGAGGGCAGGCCGCGCCCCCTCCCCCTAGTCCAAATAGGACAAGGAAGGGGGGGGGCGCCCCCCTTTCCTCTTTCTCCCTTCCCCCTTCCTTTTCCAACAAGGCGAGAGGGGGGAGTCCTACTCCCTGTGGGAGTAGGACTCCTCCAGGCGCACCCCTTGGGCCGGCCGCACCTCCCCCTGTCCCTCCTTTATATACGGGGGCAAGGGGGCACCCCATGACACACAAGTTGATCTTCGTGATCGTTCCTTAGCCATGTGCGGTGCCCCCTTCCACCATATTCCACCTCGGTCATATCATAGCGGTGCTTAGGCGAAGCCCTGCGTTGGTAGAACATCATCACCGTCATCACGCCGTCGTGCTGACGAAACTCTCCCTCAACACTTTGCTAGATCAGAGCTAGAGGGACGTCACCGAGTTGAACGTGTGCAGAACTCGGAGGTGCCGTACGTTCGGTACTTGGATCGGCCGGATCGGGAAGACGTACGACTACTTCCTCTACGTTGTGTCAACGCTTTCGTTGCCGGTCTACGAGGGTACGTAGACAACACTCTCCTCTCTCCTTGCTATGCATCACCATGATCTTGCGTGTGCGTAGGAATTTTTTGAAATTACTACGTTCCCCAACAGTGGCATCTGAGCCTAGGTTTTATGCGTTGATGTTGCGCACGAGTAGAACACAAGTGAGTTGTGGGCGATATAAGTCATACTGCTTACCAGCATGTCATACTTTGGTTCAGCGGTATTGTTGGATGAAGTGGCCCGGACCGACATTACGCGTACGCTTACGCGAGACTGGTTCTACCGACGTGCTTTGCACACAGGTGGCTGGCGGGAGTCAGATTCTCCAACTTTAGTTGAACCAAGTGTGGCTATGCCCGGTCCTTGCGAAGGTTAAAACAACACCAACTTGACAAACTATCGTTGTGGTTTTGATGCGTAGGTAAGAAAAGTTCTTGCTAAGCCCATAGTAGCCACGTAAAACTTGCAACAACAAAGTACAGGACGTCTAACTTGTTTTTGCAGGGCATGTTGTGATGTGATATGGTCAAGACATGATGCTAAATTTTATTGTATGAGATGATCATGTTTTGTAACCGAGTTATCGGCAACTGGAAGGAGCCATATGGTTGTCGCTTTACTGTATGCAATACAATCGCGCTGTAATGCTTTACTTAACCACTAAGCGGTAGCGATAGTCGTGGAAGCATAAGATTGGTGAGACGACAACGATGCTACGATGGAGATCAAGGTGTTGCGCCAGTGACGATGGTGATCATGATGGTACTTCAGAGATGGAGATCACAAGTACACGATGATGATGGCCATATCATATCACTTATATTGATTGCATGTGATGTTTATCTTTTATGCATCTTATCTTGCTTTCATTGACAGTAGCATTATAAGATGATCCCTCACTAAATTATCAAAGTATAAGTGTTCTCCCTGAGTATGCACCGTTGCGAAAGTTCTTCGTGCTGAGACACCACGTGATGATCGGGTGTGATAGGCTCTACGTTCAAATACAATGGGTGCAAAACAGTTGCACACGCGGAATACTCAGGTTAAACTTGACGAGCCTAGCATATAACAGATATGGCCTCGGAACACGGAGACCGAAAGGTCGAGCGTGAATCATATAGTAGATATGATCAACGTATTGATGTTCACCATTAATACTACATCTCACGTGATGATCGGACATGGTTTAGTTGATTTGGATCACGTGATCACTTAGAGGATTAGAGGGATATCTTTCTAAGTGGGAGTTCTTAAGTAATATGATTAATTGAACTTAAATTTATCATGAACTTAGTACCTGTTAGTATCTTGCTTGTCTATGTTTGATTGTAGATAGATGGCTCGTGCTGCTGTTCTGTTGAATTTTAATGCGTTCCTTGAGAAAGCAAAGTTGAAAGATGATGGTAGCAATTACACGGACTGGGTCCGTTACTTGAGGATTATCCTCATTGTTGCACAGAAGAATTATGTCCTGGAAGCACCGCTAAATGCCAAGCCTACTGTAGGAGCAACACCAGATGTTATGAACGTCTGGCAGAGCAAAGTAGATGACTACTCAATAGTTCAGTGTGCCATGCTTTATGGCTTAGAACCGGGTCTTCAACGACGTTTTGAACGTCATGGAGCATATGAGATGTTCCAGGAGTTGAAGTTAATATTTCAAGCAAATGCCCGGATTGAGAGATATGAAGTCTCCAATAAGTTCTATAGCTGCAAGATGGAGGAGAATTGTTCTGTCAGTGAACATATACTCAAAATGTCTGGGTATCATAATCACTTGACTCAACTGGGGGTTAATCTTCCTATTGATAGTGTCATTGACAGAGTTCTTCAATCACTGCCACCAAGCTATAAAAGCTTCGTGATGAACTATAATATGCAAGGGATGAATAAGACTATTCCTGAGCTCTTGGCGATGCTAAAAGCCGTGGAGGTAGAAATCAAGAAGGAGCATCAAGTGTTGATGGTCAATAAGACCACCAGTTTCAAGAAAAAGGGCAAAGGGAAGAAGAAAGGGAACTTCAAGAAGAACAGCAAACAAGTTGCTGCTCAGGAGAAGAAACCCAAGTCTGGACCTAAGCCTGAGACTGGGTGCTTGTACTGCAAGCAGACTGGTCACTGGAAGCGGAACTGCCCCAAGTATTTGGCGGATAAGAAGGATGGCAAAGTGAACAAAGGTATATGTGATATACATGTTATTGATGTGTACCTTACTAATGCTCGTAGTAGCACCTGGGTATTTGACACTGGTTCTGTTTCTAACATTTGCAACTCGAAACAGGGGCTACGGATTAAGCGAAGATTGGCTAAGGATGAGGTGACGATGCGCGTGGGAAATGATTCCAAAGTCGATGTGATCGCGGTCGGCACACTACCTCTACATCTACCTTCAGGATTCGTATTATACCTGAATAATTGTTATTTGGTGCCAGCATTGAGCATGAACATTATATCTGGATCTTGTTTGATGCGAGACGGTTATTCATTTAAATCATCGAATAATGGTTGTTCTATTTATATGAGTAATATCTTTTATGGTCATGCACCCTTGAAGAGTGGTCTATTTTTAATGAATCTCGATAGTAGTAATACACATATTCATAATGTTGAAATCAAAAGATGCAGAGTTGATAATGATATTGCAACTTATTTGTGGCACTGCCGTTTAGGTCATATCAGTGTAAAGCGCATGAAGAAACTCCATACTGATGGACTTTTGGAACCACTTGATTATGAATCACTTGGTACTTGTGAACCGTGCCTCATGGGTAAGATGACTAAAACGCCGTTCTCCGGTACTATGGAGAGAGCAACGGATTTGTTGGAAATCATACATACAGATGTATGTGGTCCAATGAATGTTGAGGCTCGTGGTAGATACCGTTATTTTCTCACCTTCACAGATGATTTAAGCAGATATGGGTATATCTACTTAATGAAACATAAGTCTGAAACATTTGAAAAGTTCAAAGAATTACATAGTGAAGTTGAAAATCATCGTAACAAGAAAATAAAGTTTCTACGATCTGATCGTGGAGGAGAATATTTGAGTTACGAGTTTGGTCTACATTTGAAACAATGCGGAATAGTTTCGCAACTCACGCCACCCGGAACACCACAGCGTAATGGTGTGTCCGAATGTCGTAATCGTACTTTATTAGATATGGTGCGATCTATGATGTCTCTTACTGATTTACCGCTATCATTTTGGGGTTATGCTTTAGAGACGGCTGCATTCACATTAAATATGACACCATCGAAATCCGCTGAGACGACGCCTTATGAACTGTGGTTTGGGAAGAAACCAAAGTTGTCATTTCTGAAAGTTTGGGCTGCGATGCTTATGTGAAAAAGCTTCAACCTGATAAGCTCGAACCCAAATCGGAGAAATGTGTCTTAATAGGATACCCAAAGGAGACTGTTGGGTACACCTTCTATCATAGATCCGAAGGCAAGACTTTTGTTGCTAAATTCGGAGTTTTTCTAGAGAAGGAGTTTCTCTCGAAAGAAGTGAGTGGGAGAAAAGTAGAACTTGATGAGGTAACTGTACCTGCTCCCTTATTGGAAAGTAGTACATCACAAAAACCGGTTTCTGTGACACCTACACCAATTAGTGAGGAAGCTAATGATAATGATCATGAAACTTCAGATCAAGTTACTACCGAACCTCGTAGATCAACTAGAGTAAGATCCGCACCAGAGTGGTACGGTAATCCTATTCTAGAAGTCATGCTACTAGATCATGATGAACCTACGAACTATGAAGAAGCGATGGTGAGCCCAGATTCCGCAAAGCCATGAAATCTGAGATGGGATCTATGTATGAAAACAAAGTGTGGACTTTGGTTGACTTGCCCGTTGATCGGCAAGCAATTGAGAATAAATGGATCTTCAAGAAGAAGACTGACGCTGATGGTAATGTTACTGTCTACAAAGCTCGACTTGTTGCGAAAGGTTTTCGACAAGTTCAAGGGATTGACTATGATGAGACCTTCTCACCCGTAGCGATGCTTAAGTCTGTCCGAATCATGTTAGCAATTGCCGCATTTTATGATTATGAAATTTGGCAAATGGATGTCAAAACTGCATTCCTGAATGGATTTCTGGAAGAAGAGTTGTATATGATGCAACCAGAAGGTTTCGTCGATCCAAAGGTAGCTAACAAAGTGTGCAAGCTCGAGCGATCCATTTATGGACTGGTGCAAGCCTCTCGGAGTTGGAATAAACGCTTTGATAGTGTGATCAAAGCATTTGGTTTTATATAGACTTTTGGAGAAGCCTGTATTTACAAGAAAGTGAGTGGGAGCTCTGTAGCATTTCTGATATTATATGTGGATGACATATTATTGATTGTAAATAATATAGAATTTCTGGATAGCATAAAGGGATACTTGAATAAGAGTTTTTCAATGAAAGACCTCGGTGAAGCTGCTTACATATTGGGCATTAAGATCTATAGAGATAGATCAAGACGCTTAATTGGACTTTCACAAAGCACATACCTTGATAAACTTTTGAAGAAGTTCAAAATGGCTCAAGCAAAGAAAGGGTTCTTGCCTGTGTTATAAGGTGTGAAGCTGAGTAAGACTCAATGTCCGACCACTGCAGAAGATAGAGAGAAAATGAAAGATGTTCCCTATGCTTCAGCCATAGGCTCTATCATGTATGCAATGCTGTGTACCAGACCTGATGTGTGCCTTGCTATAAGTCTAGCAGGGAGGTACCAAAGTAATCCAGGAGTGGATCACTGGACAGTGGTCAAGAACATCCTGAAATACCTGAAAAGAACTAAGGATATGTTTCTCGTATATGGAGGTGACAAAGAGCTCATCGTAAATGGTTACGTTGATGCAAGCTTTGACACTGATCCGGATGATTCTAAATCGCAAACCGGATACGTGTTTACATTAAACGGTGGAGCTGTCAGTTGGTGCAGTTCTAAACAAAGCGTCGTGGCGGGATCTACATGTGAAGCGGAGTACATATCTGCTTCGGAAGCAGCAAATGAAGGAGTTCATATCCGATCTAGGTGTCATACCTAGTGCATCGGGTCCAATGAAAAACTTTTGTGACAATGCTGGTGCATTTGCCTTGGCAAAGGAATCCAGATTTCACAAGAGAACCAAGAACATCAAGAGACGCTTCAATTCCATTCGGGATTTAGTCCAAGTGGGAGACTTAGAAATTTGCAAGATACATACGGATCTGAATGTTGCAGACCCGCTGACTAAGCCTCTTCCACGAGCAAAACATGATCAACACCAAGGCTCCATGGGTGTTAGAATCATTACTGTGTAATCTAGATTATTGACTCTAGTGAAAGTGGGAGACTGAAGGAAGTATGCCCTAGAGGCAATAATAAAGTTATTATTTATTTCCTTGTATCATGATAAATGTTTATTATTCATGCTAGAATTGTATTAACCGGAAACATAATACATGTGTGAATACATAGACAAACAGAGTGTCACTAGTATGCCTCTACTTGACTAGCTCGTTGATCAAACATGGTTATGTTTCCTAACCATAGACATGAGTTGTTATTTGGTTAACGGGATCGCATCATTAGGAGAATGATGTGATTGACTTGACCCATTCCATTAGCTTAGCACTTGATCGTTTAGTTTGTTGCTATTGCTTTCTTCATAACTTATATATGTTCCTATGACTATGAGATTATGCAACTCCCGTTTATCGGAGGAACACTTTGTGTGCTACCAAACGTCAAAACGTAACTGGGTCATTATAAAGGTGCTCTACATGTGTCTCCAAAGGTATTTGTTGGGTTGGCGTATTTCGAGATTATGATTTGTCACTCCGATTGTCGGAGAGGTATCTCTGGGCCCTCTCGGTAATGCACATCACTCAAGCCTTGCAAGCATTGCAACTAATAAGTTAGTTGCGGGATGATATATTATGGAACGAGTAAAGAGACTTGCCGGTAACGATATTGAACTAGGTATTGAGATACCGACGATCAAATCTCGGGCAAGTAACATACCGATGACAAAGGGAACAACGTATATTGTTATGCGGTCTGACCGATAAAGATCTTCGTAGAATATGTAGGAGCCAATATGAGGATCCAGGTTCCGCTATTGGTTATTGATCAGAGACGTGTCTCGGTCATGTCTACATAGTTCTCGAACCCATAGGGTCCGGACGCTTAAAGTTCGGTGACGATCGTAATTAGGGTTTTTGTGTTTTGATCTACCAAAGGTTTTTCAGTGTCCTGGATGTGATCACGGACATGACGAGGAGTCTCGAAATGGTCGAGACATAAAGATTGATATATTGGAAGCCTATATTTGGATATCGGAAACATTCCGGGTGAAATCGGGATTTTACCGGAGTACCAGGGGGTTACCAGAACCTCCCGGGGGTTATTGGGCCTAAATGGGCCCTAAGGGAGAAGAGGAGGGCCGGCCAGGGCAGGCCGCGCGGCCCCTCCCCCCTAGTCCGAATAGGAAAAGGAAGGGGGGGCGGCGCCCCCCTTTCCTCTTTCTCCCTCCCCCTTCCTTTTCCAACAAGGCAAGAGGGGGGAGTCCTACTCCCGGTGGGAGTAGGACTCTTCCAGGCGCACCCCTTGGGCCGACCGCACCTACCCCTCTCCCTCCTTTATATACGGGGGAAAGGGGGCACCCCATGACACACAAGTTGATCTTCGTGATTGTTCCTTAGCCGTGTGCGGTGCCCCCTTCCACCATATTCCACCTCGGTAATATCGTAGCGGTGCTTAGGCGAAGCCCTGCGTCGGTAGAACATCATCACCGTCATCATGCCGTCGTGCTGACGAAACTCTCCCTCAACACTTTGCTGGATCGGAGCTTGAGGGACGTCACCGAGTTGAACGTGTGCAGAACTCGGAGGTGCCGTACGTTCGGTACTTGGATCGGTCGGATCGGGAAGACGTACGACTACTTCCTCTACGTTGTGTCAACGCATCTGTTGCCGGTCTACGAGGGTACGTAGACAACACTCTCCTCTCTCGTTGCTATGCATCACCATGATCTTGCGTGTGCATAGGAATTTTTTTGAAATTACTACGTTCCCCAACAAACATCGCGGATGTGCAACAACCCATCACGCATCTCAATGGTTTGAGGGTTTCGCAGCACCTCCGCGAGGTAAGGGTTGATGACCTTCTCGAAGAACTTGTCCTTGGACGCACTTGGGGACGTCATGATAATCTAGATCTGTCAGAAAAACAGCTTGAAACAAGAACAGAGGAGGTTTGCGTGATACGGGAGTCAAAACCTTCGGGAGAATATATAATGAATTTTTACCGACCAAAATACGTAACGTGCAAGAAAACGGAGTCCGGAAGGCACACGAGGTGCTCACGAGGTAGGGGGGCGCGCCCAGGGGGGTAGGGCGCGCCCACCACCCTCGTGGGGCCCTCGTGTCATTCCCGGACTGCTACTTATTTTTCTATTTTTCTAAATATTCCAAAACGGAGAAATATTGCCTTAAAAATTGTTTTGGAGTCGGTTTACTTACCGTACCACATACCTATTCCTTTTCGGAGTCTGAAACGTTCCGGAAAGTGTCTCTTATGTATTCCTCCGGGGTTACAGTTTCAATAATATTGGTTGCAACATTTATGGGATTACCTGAGATATAATGTTTGATTCTTTGACCATTTACCACCTTCGGATTTGTGCCCTCGAAGTTGTTGATTTTTATGGCACCGGAACGATAGACCTCTTCGATAACATAGGGGCCTTCCCATTTAGAGAGATGTTTTCCTGCAAAAAATCTTAAATGAGAGTTGTATAGCAATACATAATCACCTACATTAAACTCACGCTTTTGTATCCTTTTGTCATGCCATCTTTTAACTTTTTCTTTAAACAACTTGGCATTTTCATAAGCTTGGGTTCTCCATTCATCAAGTGAGCTAATATCAAATAACCTCTTCTCACCGGCAAGTTTAAAATCATAGTTAAGCTCTTTAATAGCCCAATATGCCTTATGTTCTAGTTTGAGAGGTAAGTGACATGCTTTTCCATAAACCGTTTTATACGGAGACATACCCATAGGATTTTTGTATGCAGTTCTATAAGCCCATAATGCAGCATCAAGTTTCTTGGACCAATTCTTTCTAGACCTATTAACAGTCTTTTGAAAAATTAATTTGAGCTCTCTATTGCTCAACTCTACTTGACCACTAGACTGTGGGTGATAAGGAGATGCAATTCTATGATTAACATCATATTTAGCAAGCATTTTACGGAAAGCACCATGAATAAAGTGTGAACCACCATCAGTCATTAAATATCTAGGGACTCCGAACCTCGGGAAAATAACTTCCTTAAGCATTTTAATAGAAGTGTTATGATCAGCACTACTAGTTGGAATAGCTTCTACCCACTTAGTAACATAATCAACAGCAACTAGAATATGTGTGTATCCATTAGAGGCAGGAAAAGGTCCCATATAATCAAAGCCCCAAACATCAAACGGTTCAATGACAAGAGAATAATTCATAGGCATTTCTTGACGTCTACTAATATTACCAATTCTTTGACATTCATCACAAGACAAGACAAACTTACGGTCATCCTTGAAGAGAGTAGGCCAATAAAAACCAGATTGCAATACCTTATGTGCAGTTCTATCTCCAGCGTGGTGTCCTCCATAAGACTCGGAGTGACACTTGCGTAGGATCTGTTCCTGTTCATGCTCAGGTACACAACGTCTAATAACACCATCTACTCCTTCTTTATAAAGATGTGGGTCATCCCAAAAGTAATGTCTTAAATCATAGAAAAACCTTTTATTTTGCTGGTATGTGAAGCTAGGTGGCATAAACTTAGCAACAATATAATTAGCATAATCAGCATACCATGGAGTGCTATGAGAAGTACTTATAACATTTAATTATTCATCAGGAAAGCTATCATTAATAGGTAGTGGGTCATCAAGAATATTTTCTAACCTAGACAAGTTGTCTGCAACGGGGTTCTTAGCTCCCTTTCTATCAACAATATGCAAATCAAATTCTTGTAGCAAGAGAACTCATCTAATAAGTCTAGGTTTAGCATCTTTCTTTTCCATAAGATATTTAATAGCAGCATGATCAGTTTGAATAGTTACTTTAGAATCAATAATATAAGATCTGAACTTATCACAGGAAAATACAACTGCTAAAAGCTCTTTTTCAGTAGTAGCATAATTTCTTTGAGCATTGTATAGAGTCTTACTAGCATAATGAATAACATTTAATTTCTTATCAACTCTTTTCCCTAGAATAACACCTACAGCATAATCACTAGCATCACACATAATTTCAAGGGTAAATTCCAATCAGGTGGCTGAACAATAGGTGCAGAGACTAATGCTTTCTTAAGTATTTCAAATGCTTCTACACAATCATCATCAAAGACAAATGGTATATCTTTTTGCAATAAATTAGTCAGAGGCCGAGAAATTTTTGAGAAGTCCTTAATGAACCTCCTGTAAAATCTGGCGTGACCAAGGAAACTTCTTATACCTTTGATGTCCTTGGGACATGGCATCTTTTCAATAGCATCAACCTTGGCTTTATCAACTTCAATACCTCTTTCAGAAACTTTGTGCCCCAAGGCAATACCTTCATTAACCATAAAGTGTCACTTTTCCCAATTCAAGACAAGATTAGTTTCTTCACATCTCTGCAAAACTCGATCAAGATTGCTCAAACAATCATCAAAAGAGGAACCATAGACGGAAAAGTCGTCCATGAAAACCTCACAAATATTTTCACAAAAGTCAGAGAATATAGCCATCATGCATCTTTGAAAGGTAGCAGGTGCATTACATAGGCCAAAAGGCATACGTCTATAAGCAAAAGTACCAAAAGGGCATGTAAAAGTAGTCTTTGATTGATCTTTAGCCGACACAGGTATTTTGAGAGAAACCAGAATAACCATCTAGAAAGCAATAGTGTGTATGTTTGCATAATCTTTCTAGCATTTTATCAATAAAAGGTAAGGGGTAATGATCTTTCTTAGTAGCTTTATTTAATTTGCGGAAATCAATTACCATCCTATAACCTGTGATAATTCTTTGTGGAATCAATTCATCTTTATCATTAGTAACAACAGTAATACCTCCTTTCTTAGGGACACAATGGACAGGACTTACCCACTCACTATCAGAAACGGGATAGATTATACCTGCCTCCAGAAGCTTTAGTATTTCTTTTCTTACCACTTCTTTCATTTTAGGATTCAGACGTCGTTGAGGATCACAAACTGGTTTGGCATCTGCTTCCAAATTTATTTTATGTTAACATAGAGTGGGACTAATGCCCTTAAGATCATCAAGAGTATATCCAATAGCAGCATGATGCTTCTTCAGAGTTTTCAATAATCTTTCTTCTTCATGCTCTGAAAGGTTAGCACTAATAATAACAGGATATATCTTGTTTTCATCAAGATAAGCATACTTAAGATTATCAGGCAAAGGTTTAAGCTCAAACACAGGATCTCCCTTGGGTGGAGGAGGATCCCCTAAGATTTCAACAGGCAAATTGTGATGCCGAATAGGTTCCTGTTTAAATAATACTTCATCTATTTCCCTTCTTTCATTCATGAACATATCATTTTCATGGTCTAGCAGATAGTGTTGTAAAGGATCACTAGGAGGTACAACAATAGAAGCAAGACCAATAATTTCATCCTTACTAGGTAATTCTTCCTCACGATGTTGTTTACTAAATTTAGAGAAATTAAACTCATGAACCATATCATCCAAGCCAACAGTAACAACATTCTTTTTGCAATCTATGGTAGCATTGACAGTATTTAAGAAGGGTCTACCAAATATAATGGGACAAAAACTATCTTGTGGGGAACCAAGAACAAGAAAATCAGCAGGATATTTAGTTTTCCCACACAAGACTTCAACATCTCTAACAATTCCAATTGGTGCAATAGTATCTCTATTAGCAAGTTTAATAGTAACATCAATATCTTCTAACTCAACGAGGTGCAATTTCATTCTTAATTTCTTCGTATAAATCAATAGGTATTACACTAGCACTAGCACCCATATCACATAAGCCATGATAACAATGATCTCCTATTTTAATTGAAATAACAGGCACGCCTACCAAAGGTCTATGTTTATCTTTATCACAAGGTTTAGCAATTCTAGCAGTTTCACCTTCGAACTGAATAACATGCCCATCAATATTATCAGACAAGAGATCTTTAACAATAGCAATATTAGGTTCTACTTTAACTTGCTCAGGAGGTGTATAAGTTCTAATATTTCTTTTACGAACAACAGTTGAAGCTTTAGCATGATCCTTTATTCTAACAGGGAAAGGTGGTTTCTCAATATAAGAAGTAGGAACAATAGGATCATTATAAGTGATAGTATTTTCTTCAACTTTAATAGGTCTAGCTACTTTTACTTCTATGGGAGGATGATATTTAAACCACTTCTCCTTAGGGAGATTAACATAAGTAGCAAAAGGTTCACAGAAAGAAGCTACTATCTCAGAGTCAAGTCCATATTTAGTGCTAAACTTACGGAAAATATCAGTATCCATAAAAGATTTAACACAATCAAACTTAGGTGTCATACCTGACTCTTTACCTTCGTCGAGGTCCCAATCTTTAGAGTTGCGTTTAATTCTATCCAATAAATTCCATCTGAATTCAGTAGTCTTCATCATAAAAGAGCCAGCACAAGAAGTATCGAGCATGGTGCGATTGTTATCAGAAAGCCGAGCATATTAATTTTGAATAATCATTTCTCTTGAGAGCTCATGATTGGGGCATGAATATAACATTGATTTAAGCCTCCCCAAGGGAGTCCTGGATTAGGGGGTGTCCGGATGGCCGGACTATACCTTCAGCCGGACTCCTGGACTATGAAGATACAAGATTGAAGACTTCGTCCCATGTCCGGGAGGGACTTTCCTTGGCGTGGAAGGCAAGCTTGGCGATACGGACATGCAGATCTCCTACCATTGTAACCGACTCTATGTAACCCTAACCCTACCTGGTGTCTATATAAACCGGAGGGTTTTAGTCCGCAGGACAACATACACATCAACAATCATACCATAGGCTAGCTTCTAGGGTTTAGCCTCTTCGATCTCGTGGTAGATCTACTCTTGTACTACCCATATCATCAATATTAATCAAGCAGGATGTAGGGTTTTACCTCCATCGAGAGGGCCCGAACCTGCGTAAAACATCGTGTCCCCTGCCTCCTGTTACCATCCGGCCTAGACGCACAGATCGGGACCCCCTACCCGAGATCCGCCGGTTTTGACACCGACATTGGTGCTTTCATTGAGAGTTCCTCTGTGTCGTCGCCGTCAGGCTCGATGGCTCCTACGATCATCGATAGCGATGCAGTCCAGGGTGAGACCTTCCTCCCCGGACAGATCTTCATCTTCAGCGGCTTCGCACTGCGGGCCAATTCGCTTGGCCATCTGGAGCAGACCGAAAGCTACGCCCCTGGCCGTCAGGTCAGATTTGGAAGTTTAAGCTACACGGCTGACATCCGCGGGGACTTGATCTTCGACGGATTCGAGCCACTGCCGAGCGCGCCGCACTGTCACGACGAGCATGATCTAGCTCTGCCGCCAAACAGTGCCCTGGAGGCCGCACCCGCATCGAATCCAACCCTTAATTCGGAGCCAACTGCGCCGATCGAGGATGGGCGGTTGGATGCCACCTCGGGGGCTGCGACCCCAACGGCGATTGAGCCAAGCACCAGCCCCGTACTCTGCGAGACTCGTGACTCCAAGGAGCCGGACTCCTCTCCGGACTCCGAACCCTCTGCGCCCCTGCCAATCGAAACCGATTGGGCGCAGATCGTGGAGTTCACTATCGCGGACATCTTTCAGCACTCGCCTTTCGGCGATATCCTGAAGTCACTGAAGTCTCTCTCTTTATCAGGAGAGCCCTGGCCGGACTACGGTCAGCAAGGTTGGGGTACGGACCATGAAGAAATTCAAAGCCCACCCACCACCCACTTTGTAGCCACTGTCGACGAGTTAACCGACATGCTTGACTTCGACTCCAGAGACATCGACGGTATGGACGCCGATGAAGGAGACGATGAAGAACCAGCGCCTATTGGGCCCTGGAACGCCACCTTGTCACATGACGTATACATGGTGGACGCACCAAAAGATGACGATGAGGAGCGGAAGGACGCACCAAAGGCTTGTTCCCTCGAAAAGCAGTCAAAGCAGCGACGCAAGTGCCGCCCCAAATCCCGCCTCGACAGAAATAGCGATCACACAGACCCAGCGCTGGAGCAGGGCGAACCGCTGCCGGACAACGGCAATCCGGATAATCAAACCGAACAAACAAATCCTATCAAGGATAATGGTCCGGACGATGTAACGCCGGACAGGAACCCGGAGCAGCAGACTGCCCGTTAAAGGCATGTTGCCACCGCGAGGAGTCTGAAAAAGCAGAAGCAAAGGCTCAAGGCGGCGCAAAACACACTCCACATCAGATGGAGCAAAATACTCAACACAGCAGCGAGGTACGGCGACAATCACCCCTCCAAGAGCTACCCAAAGTGGAAGCTGCTACCCGAATTCGATGAGGAGGCCTCAGACCCCCCACAACCAAATATCAAAGCAGCCACCTGGTCGGATATATGACCCCTCTACCAACACAGAGCGGCATACAACGCCGCTCACAATACAAGATGCGATCCATGCGAGGGCTCGCACCCAAAGGACGGCGCAACAAGATCCATCTATGGACCACGCAAGCGCGCCCTAGCATACAATGCAATACAACAAACATCCGAACAACACAGTACACCCAGCTACAGGGGTGCCGCACACCCCCTATGTTTCACCGATGAGGTGCTGGACCATGAATTTCCAGAAGGATTCAAGCCCGTAAAAATAGAGGCATACGACGGAACAACAGACCTAGGGTCTGGATTGAGGACTACATCCTTCATATCCATATGGCTCGAGGAGATGATCTCCATGCCATCAAGTACCTACCCCTCAAGATCAAAGGGCCAGCTCGTCACTGGCTCAAAGGACTCCCTGAAAGCTCCATCGGAAGTTGGGAAGAGCTCGAAGACACCTTTCGGGCAAATTTTCAAGGGACTTATGTCCGACCTCCGGATGCGGGCGATTTGAGTCATATAACTCAACAGCCCGGAGAGTCGGCCCGAAAGCTTTGGAACAGGTTTCTTACTAAAAAGAACCAGATTGTCGACTGTCCGGACGCCGAAGCCTTAGCAGCTTTCAAGCATAGTGTCCGTGACGAATGGCTCGCCAGACACCTCGGCCAAAATAAGCCGAGAACGATGGTCACATTAACAAACCTCATGACCCGCTTTTGCGCGGGGGAGGACAGCTGTCTAGCCAGATGCAGCACCAGCGACCCCAGTACATCTGAAGTTAGAGATGGAAACGGGAAATCATGGCGCAACAACAATAAAAAATGCCAGCATAAAGAAGACAACACGAAGGGCACGACAGTAAACGCCGGATTCAAAAGCTCTCGGCCAGGTCAAAAGCCGCGTAAAGGCACCAGGGATGAACTATCCAGCCTCAACAAAATTCTGGACCAAGTATGTCAGATCCATAGTACCCCTGGTAAACCTTCTAATCATACCCATAGAGAATGTTGGGTCTTCAAACAGTCCGGCAAGCTCAACGCCGTACATCAGGGGGAGGATACACCAAGCGAAGACGAGGACGAGCCTCCCAAGCAAGACATGGCGGAACAAAAGAAATTTCCACCAGAAGTCAAAACAGTAAACGTGTTACACATAATCAAGGGAAAAAACAATACGACACTCCCAGGAAAGTATACCCAAGTGCCTATCACTACGAAGTCCTGCCACTGGTCATCTCAACCGATCACTTTCGATCATCGTGACTACTTAGCAAGTATCCGACATGCAGGATGGGCTGCCCTGGTATTAGACCCAATAATTGGCGGATATCACTTCACAAGGGTCTTGATGGACGGAGGCAATAGCCTAAACCTAATATATCAGGATACAATCCGCAGGATGGGGTTAGACCCAACACAAATTCGCCACAGCAATACTACCTTTAAAGGAGTAATGCCAGGCCCAGGGGCTCGTTGTACGGGCTCCCTCTTACTACAAGTTATATTCGGCTCCCCCGATAACTTCCGTAACGAGCATTTAACTTTCCACATCGCTCCGTTTCAAAGTGGCTATCAAGCACTGCTCGGACGCGAAGCTTTCGCTCGCTTTAATGCAATACCGCACTACGCCTCCCTCACACTCAAGATGCCCGGTCCACGTGGCATCATTACAGTGCACGGAAATATCAAGCAATCTCTGCGCGCCGAAGAGAGTGAGGCTGCCTTGACCACCGCACACTAAAGGTGCCCGGACAAACGAAAGCATCCAATAGGTCGTCAAGACCTCAGATACAACTAATCAAGTCCGGCGCTGCTATTTATATGGAAATAAGTGGTCACACCCCTATTTGTCAATACAAGGGGCTCAACGCGCGCAGACAAGTGGCAATTTCTTATCATCTTGAATTACACATGGTTTCTTTAAAAACTATCTTTTTGCACGACAACCTTTTCACTTAACTTCCTCTCTTTTACAGACGATCATCGTGCTACACCCGTCCAGGATACGGCACAACGGAGACACAGACGTGCAGCAGGGACCCGCTCCAAGGATTCTTTTTAGATTAAGACCCTGCGTAAACCTTTTTTACTGTCTCTTGTTGATACATATCCACCATTGAGAAGGATGTTGACGTCTTGGCATGTGTCCACGCCAGAACAGTGCACGTACCTGGACACAAGGGGCTTCTTACAAAGGCCATTATTTAGGCCCAGTTTATACCATAAAGACCGAATACCTTAGGGAGTGTTCGGCGTCGCAAGTTTGGCCCTATATGCTGTTGGAAATATACCCTAGAGGCAATAATAAATTAGTTATTATTATATTTCCTTGTTCATGATAATCGTTTATTATCCATGCTAGAATTGTATTGATAGGAAACTCAGATACATGTGTGGATACATAGACAACACCATGTCCCTAGTAAGCCTCTAGTTGACTAGCTCGTTGATCAATAGATGGTTACGGTTTCCTGACCATGGACATTGGATGTCATTGATAACGGGATCACATCATTAGGAGAATGATGTGATGGACAAAGACCCAATCCTAGCCTAGCACAAGATCATGTAGTTCGTATGCTAAAGCTTTTCTAATGTCAAGTATCATTTCCTTAGACCATGAGATTGTGCAACTCCCGGATACCGTAGGAGTGCTTTGGGTGTGCCAAACGTCACAACGTAACTGGGTGGCTATAAAGGTACACTACAGGTATCTCCGAAAGTGTCTGTTGGGTTAGCACGAATCGAGACTGGGATTGTCACTCCGTGTAAACGGAGAGGTATCTCTGGGCCCACTCGGTAGGACATCATCATAATGTGCACAATGTGATCAAGGAGTTGATCACGGGATGATGTGTTACGAAACGAGTAAAGAGACTTGCCGGTAATGAGATTGAACAAGGTATCGGGATACCGACGATCGAATCTCGGGCAAGTATCGTACCGCTAAACAAAGGGAATTGTATACGGGATTGATTAAGTCCTTGACATCGTGGTTCATCCGATGAGATCATCGTGGAACATGTGGGAGCCAACATGGGTATCCAGATCTCGCTGATGGTTATTGACCGGAGAGTCATCTCGGTCATGTCTGCATGTCTCCCGAACACGTAGGGTCTACACACTTAAGGTTCGGTGACGCTAGGGTTATAGAGATATTAGTATGCGGTAACCCAAAAGTTGTTCGGAGTCCCGGATGAGATCCTGGACGTCATGAGGAGTTCCGGAATGGTCCGGAGGTAAAGATTTATATATGGGAAGTCTTGTTTTGGTCGCCGGAAAATTTTCGCGCATTATCGGTATTGTACCGGGAGTGCCGAAAGGGGTCCGGGGGTCCACCAAAGGGGTCCACATGCCCCGGGGGGCCACATGGGCTGTAGGGGTGTGCGCCTTGGCCTATATGGGCCAAGGGTACCAGCCCCAAGAGGCCCATGCGCCAAGAGATAAGGGAAAGGAAGAGTCCTAAAGGGGGAAGGCACCTCCTAGGTGCCTTGGGGAGGATGGAATCCTCCCTGGCCGCACCCTTCCTTGGAGGAAGGGCCAAGGCTGCGCCCCCCTTCTCCCTTGGCCCTATATATAGTGGGGGAAGGGAGGGCAGCCATACCTAAGCCCTGGCGCCTCCCTCTCCCTCCCATGACACATCTCCCTCCTCCCGCAGCGCTTGGCGAAGCCCTGTTGGAATCCCGCTACTTCCACCACCACGCCGCCGTGCTGCTGGATCTCCATCAACCTCTCCTCCCCCCTTGCCGTATCAAGAAGGACGAGACGTCGCTGCTCTGTACGTGTGTTGAACGCGGAGGTGCCGTCCGTTCGGCGCTAGGATCATCGGTGATTTGGATCACGACGAGTACGACTCCATCAACCCCGTTCTCTTGAACCCTTCCGCGTGCGATCTACAAGGGTATGTAGATCTACTCCTCCCTCGTTGCTAGATGACTCCATAGATTGATCTTGGTGATACGTAGAAAATTTTGAATTATTGCTACGTTCCCCAACATATGCATCAGCTCCGAATCATTGTCTTTGGTCAAATGTTGGGTTTGCCCAGCTCCTGTGTTTTGGTGCCTTACGTTTCGCTTTACCGGCTAAGGTAGCACTAGGAGAACTACTGCGATTGTGCCCTAGTTCATCCAGACGAGCACCTTAGTAGAGAAAGCTGAAAACTGACTGTCATGATATAGCGTGGGACTAGTCAACCACTCGATGACCTGTGGGAATTTTAGAATTCCTTCGCCTTAACGAAGGGCCGTTTTCCGGCCAGGCATGTACGCACCCCGGAACCGGGAGAGAGCGGAGCCACCAGGGGCTATCTAGTAGCCCCACTGTCAAACTCCTATGGCTAAGTGAAAGTGCTAAATCATTATAGTCCGATTGCCTCGCTCGCTCCGCTATCACCTCCTTAATAGGACCAAGACGTTGGGTTAAGTGTGAACACATGTTTTTGCGAGCACCTCCGCATTATATGCGTGGGGGCTGAAGCCAACGACTGCAATCTTTCAGGTTACACACATGTATACATAAACGGCCGCCCAGGAGGCATCATATTACTTTCAGGCAAAAGTATAAAAATAGCCTTATAAAAATTTATGAAAGCATTTCGCTTACAATGAGATTACATATCACTCAAACATAATATTTTTTGAGCACTGGGTCTCTATCAAACGGGCACCCTCAAGAACTTCTTCAAAATAGTGCTCAACAGCCTTTCGCCCTATAGCCGAATCCCGCGCTGCAACATTGGTAGCATCCATCTCCGCCCAGTATGCCTTAACACGGGCAAAGGCCATCCGTGCACCCTCTATGCACGTCGACCTCTTCATCGCATTAATGCGCGGCACCACGTCAAGGAACTGCTGCACCAAGCTAAAATAGCTGTTCGGTTTTGACCTTCCCGGCCACAGCTGATCCACAACAGACCTCATAGAGAGTCCAGACAACTTGTTTAGTTCGGCCCATTCGGCTAATTGGTCAGTCAATGAAAGTGGACGCTCGGGAGAATGGAATTGTCTCCAAAACAGCTGGTCTACTCCATAGTCTGTCCGACCCTGGAAGTACTTGGCGGCATTGGCAGCGCTCGCCGCCAAATCCATATACACATCCTCTGAACTCCATAGCCGATCTAGAGGGGCATACCGTCGATCTCCAAATTTCCTCCGCAGCATAAAGGATTTCCCAGCTACAATATCCCCGGCTTCCCGCAGCTCCTCCTTCTTTGCCCTCATAGCAGAGAGGAGATCCTTTTTCGTCGCAGCAGCCTTCTCAAGGTCCGATGCCTTCGCTTGGTTTTCCTTTTCAAGAACCCGGCAACGGTCGGCGGCAGCTTTTAATTCCACAGCCATCTTGGCCATCTTGTCTTGGGTCTCGCCATGCGCGGCCTTCTCGGCTTGCAACTCTTCGGCCGCCTTCACAGCAGCCGCATTACCTAACCTCGCTTGTTCCTTGGCTCGGGCAAGTTCTGCCCGCAAGGCTTGAACAGTGGCAGCTCCATCTGCAGTCACAACATATTTAAGATACTGGCATCATGATGTTCTTCCTATGTGGCGTTTACTAGATATTGACACTTACCCTGTGCCTCGTCAAGCCTTTTGTTAACAAGCTCGATGTTGGCGTCTGCCGCATCCAACTGCCATTCTAAATGGGCAAACTCGCTAGTCCGGCTAGCCACCGGAGATCCCATCACCTGCACATAGAGGCAGTATGGTTATTACCTGGGAATATGATCCTCTGTTCGTCGTCGTTTCCAACGACAACCAGAGTCTCAGGGGCTACTATATACACAGGGCACACCTAGCATGTGCAGGACTATCATACATTCTTTTACGTACCTCAAAGCCTGTCAGTAGACTCATAAAAGCTTTATGTAATCCGCTTTCGGAGGACGATATTCTCTCCATCACCGTATTCATCAACACACGTTGTTCATCTGAGATGGCCGCTCGTCCCACCAACCCCCTCAGAACATCCGATCGCACACTAGACGGTGCCGGACTCTTTTGTCTGCTCTCTTCGGGAGCCGGACATTGGGAGCTTCGGGGGTCAACGGGATTATCTTCTGGCCTCACCGGACTCGGAGAGGCCCTCTGCAACGGCACTTCAGGGTCGCCCGCTTTCGGAGTGGAGGAGTTCGGAGGAGGCGTTTCGCTCTCCATCATCTCTGGAAGAAGATCGCCCGAAGATGAGCTCATTTGAGAGGGGCTAAGGCCCGAACTGCAAAAATATATGCGGTGGTTATCTTCTCAGAAGAAAAAGATGGCATATCTGTACTATCAAAGGTATTTCGGGTCACTTACGACTCGTGGGAGGATTGATCCCCCCGCGGACTTTGTGCAGCAACAATGCCCCCCAAGGCGGGACCCTCTATGGGAGACTTCTTCTCCCGTTTGGAAGCTTCGGCTTCCGAATCCCCGGGCACAGTCCATTTCCTCTTCTGGTCGCCTTCCCTCATGGAGACGCTCGCTCCCTCGGCTAGAATGGGCAGCATTGGGGACCCGCGTCCGCCCGCATTATCTTCCACAGTATCTTCCTTCAAAGGCTCCGGGCAAGGTGCGGTCTGGAGCATCTTTTCCAATACCGGATTTTCCAAACCCTCAGGGAGGGGGGCCGAACACCGAATGAACTTCGCCTTTGTTAGCCAGTCCTAGTCAAAAAACAAACTCTCAGAGATAACTTCGTAACAAAGTAGAGAAAGTATGTTCGGTCGGAAGATGCCTTACCTGTTCGGCGGTGCGGTTGCTACTCAGGCCCATGTCCTCGGTGATTTCCGGATACTCCGTCTGAGGTCCGAAGAATGATTTGTACATATCCTCGTGCGTCAGGCTGAGAAAATTTTGAATGGAACGCGGTCCCTCGGGATTGAACTCCCACAGACGAAGAGGCCGGCGTTTGCAGGGCTGGACTTGACGAACCAGCATAACCTGTATCACCACAACCAAACTGAAATCTCCATTGAACAGATCTCGAATGCGGCCTTGCAGTTAGGCACGTCCTTGGTTGGCCCCCAGCTCAGGCCTCTGCTGATCCATGACATCAGTTGTGGTGGAGGTCCCGCCCACTTGGCACTTCTAGGAGCTGTGATGTAGAACCACTCCTGTTGCCACAATTCAGACACCTCTGGGATGGAACCTTTGGGCCACGGAGCTCCCGCCATCTTGCGTATTGAGGCACCTCCACACGCTGCATGTTCCCCCTCGACCAACTTCGGCTTCACTTCAAAGGTCTTGAGCCATAGGCCAAAGTGAGGGGTAACCCAGAGGAAGGCCTCGCACACGATAATAAATGTCGTGATATAAAGAAAGGAGTCCGGAGCTAGATCATGAAAATCTAGCTCGTAGTAAAACATCAAACCCCTGACGAAAGGATCCAGGGCAAGGCCTAGGCCTCGGAGGAAGTGGGAGACGAACACAACATTCTCGTTGGGCTCGGGGGTGGGCACGGCCTGCCCTCGGGGAGGCAGCCGATGCAAAATCTCGGAAGTCAGATATCTAGCTTCCCTCAACTTCTTGATGTCTTCTTCCGTGACGGAGGAAGGCATCCATCGGCCTTGAAGGCTAGATCCGGACATGACTGGAGGTTTGGAGCACCTGACCTGAACTTCGGGCGTTTGAGCTTGAGGTAGGGGAAGGATTCAATTGAGCACGAGAGGGAGAAATAAAAGACTTGTCCCCTTTATAAGGAGGGTGAATATCAAGCGTCCTCTCCGTGTCCGCTTGGACTTGCCTATAATCTAGGAGTCCTATAAGCGGTTAGGTTACCCACGCCCGTATTGATGAGAATCCCAGAATGAGGGGACACGATCTCTGCTTTAACAAGACGTGCCAAGGGAACCGCCTCGCATAACGCGCTGAGATGGGACAGTAAAACGGTTCGAATAAAAGCTTGGCCGTGGTGTGATGTCATACTACGGAATACGTCAGCAGATTAGATTTGTGTAGATATTATTCTCTCTATGGCAATATGAGGAAACTTATTTTTTAGAGCCGGACACTATCTTTGTGTTCAAAATCTTCTATGAAGTACTTGGAGGAGGAACCCGCCTTGCAATGCCGAAGACAATATGCGCGCCAGACTCGTCGTCATTGAAGCCTGGTTCAGGGGCTACTGAGGGAGTCCTGGATTAGGGGGTGTCCGGATGGCCGGACTATACCTTCAGCCGGACTCCTGGACTATGAAGATACAAGATTGAAGACTTCGTCCCATGTCCGAGAGGGACTTTCCTTGGCGCGGAAGGCAAGCTTGGCGATATGGATATGCATATCTCCTACCATTGTAACCGACTCTATGTAACCCTAACCCTACCCGGTGTCTATATAAACCGGAGGGTTTTAGTCCGTAGGACAACATACACATCAACAATCATACCATATGCTAGCTTCTAGGGTTTAGCCTCTTCGATCTCGTGGTATATCTACTCTTGTACTACCCATATCATCAATATTAATCAAGCAGGATGTAGGGTTTTACCTCCATCGAGAGGCCCCGAACCTGGGTAAAACATCGTGTCCCCTGCCTCCTGTTACCATCCGGCCTAGACGCATAGATCGGGACCCCCTACCCGAGATCCGCCGGTTTTGACACCAAAACTCCCCCAAGCTTGAGCGATGCTTTCTCCTTCGCGAGGCCAGAAATTATATATATAATTGCGATCACGATGAACAAGATGCATAGGGTAATACTTTTGATGAAATTCCAACTTCAATCTTTTATAGTCCCATGATCTCATATCATCACATAGCCTATACCATATCAATGCATCTCCCTTCAAAGATAAAGGGAAGACCTTCTTCTTAGCAACATCATCGGGTATACCTGCAAGCTTAAATAATCCACAAACTTCATCCACATATATTAAGTGCTCACCAGGATGCTTTGTTCCATCTCCTGTAAAAGGGTTAGCTAGCAGTTTTTCCATCATACCCGAAGGAAATTCAAAAGGAGTTTCATTTTCAATAGGTTCAGTAGGTTGAGGAGCAACTCTTTGCTCTACTGTACGGGGTGAAGATACCCCGAACAAGCCCCTCAGAGAATTACTTTCCATAGTAACAAGTGACAGTAAATTTCAGCACACTATATAAATTTTTCCTTACCAAATTCCACCTACCAAAGGCGCTACACTCCCCGGCAACGGCGCCAGAAAAGAGTCTTGATGACCCACAAGTATAGGGTATCTATCGTAGTCCTTTAGATAAGTAAGCGTGTCGAACCCAACGAGGAGCAGAAGGAAATGATAAGCGGTTTTCAGCAAGGTATTCTCTGCAAGTACTGAAATAAGTGGTAACAGATAGTTTTGTGATAGGATGAATTGTAACGAGCAACGAGTAACAAAAGTAAATAAAGTGCAGCAAAGTGGCCCAATCCTTTTGTAGCAAAGGACAAGCCAGAACAAACTCTTATAATAGGAAAAGCGCTCCCGAGGACACATGGAAATATCGTCAAGCTAGTTTTCATCACGTTCATATGATTCGCGTTCGATACTTTGATAATTTGATATGTGGGTGGACCGGTGCTTGGGTGCTGTTCTTACTTGAACAAGCATCCCACTTATGATTAACCTCTATTGCAAGCATCCACAACTACAACAAAAGTATTAAGGTAAACCTAACCATAGCATGAAACATGTGGATCCAAATCAGCCCCTTACGAAGCAACGCATAAACTAGGGTTTAAGCTTCTGTCACTCTAGCAACCCATCATCTACTTATTACTTCCCAATGCCTTCCTCTAGGCCCAAATAATGGTGAAGTGTTATGTAGTCGACGTTCATATAACACCACTAGAGGCTAGACAACATACATCTTATCAAAATATCAAATGAATACCAAATTCACATGACTACTCATAGCAAGACTTCTCCCTTGTCCTCAGGAACGAACGTAATTACTCACAAAACATATTCATGTTCATAATCAGAGGGGTAATAATATGCATATAGGATCTGAACATATGATCTTCCACCAAATAAACCAACTAGCATCAACTACAAGGAGTAATCAACACTACTAGCAACCTACTAGCACCAATCCCGGACTTTGAGACAAGAATTGGATACAAGAGATGAACTAGGGTTTGGAGATGAGATGGTGATGGTGAAGATGTTGATGGAGATTGCCCTCTCCCGATGATAGGAGCGTTGGTGATGACGATGGTGATGATTTTCCCCTCCCGGAGGGAAGTATCCCCGGCAGAACAGCTCTGACGGAGCTCTAGATTGGATCCGCCAAGGTTCTGCCTCGTGGCGGCGGAGTCTCGCCCCGAAAAGTTCCTTCCTATTTTTTTCTCATCGAAAGACTTCATATAGGAGAAGATGGACGTGGAGAGCCACCAGGGGGCCCACGAGGTAGGGGGGCGCGCCCTAGGGGGGGCGCCCCCACCCTCGTGAGCAGGGTGTGGGCCCCCTGGCCTTCATCTTTGGCGAGGATTTTTCTTTATTTATTTTAAGATGTTCTGTGGAGTTTGAGGACTTCTGGAGTTGCACAGAATAGGTCTCTAATATTTGCTCCTTTTCCAGCCCAGAATTCCAGCTGCCAACATTCTCCCTCCTTATGTAAACCTTGTAAAATAAGAGAGAATAGCCATAAGTATTGTGACATAAAGTGAAATAACAGTCCATAATGCGATAAATATCAATATAAAAGCATGATGCAAAATGGACGTATCAAGGGCACCCCATGGACACAAGTTGATCATTTATCTTTAGCCATGTGCGGTGCCCCCCTCCACCATAATCCACCTCGGTAATATCGTAGCGGTGCTTAGGCGAAGCCCTGTTCCAGTAGCAACATCATACCGTCATCACGTCGTCGTGCTGACGAAGCTCTCCCTCAAAGCTCTACTAGATCGTGAGTTCGTGGGACGTCACCGAGCCGAACGTGTGCAGATCACGGAGGTGCCGTATCTTCGGTACTAGATCGGTCGATTGTGAAGATGTACGACTACATCAACCGCGTTGTCATAATGCTTCCGCTTATGGTCTACGAGGGTACGTAGACGATACTCTCCCCTATCGTTGCTTTGCATCACCATGATCTTGCGTGTGCGTAGGATTTTTTTTGAAATTACTGTGTTCCCCATCAACATCGCCATGTGATTAACACCCAAAGAGTACTAAGGTGTGATCATGTTTTGCTTGTGAGAGAAGTTTAGTCAACGGGTCTGCCACATTCAGAGCCATATGTATTTTGCAAATTTTCTATGTCTACAATGCTCTGCACGGAGCTACTCTAGCTAATTGCTCCCACTTTCAATATGTATCTAGATTGGGACTTAGAGTCATCCGGATTAGTGTCAAAGCTTGCATCGACGTAACCCTTTACGATGAACTTTTTGTCTCCTCCATAATCGATAAACATGTCCTTATTCCACTAAGGATAATTTTGACCGTTGTCTAGTGATCCACTCCTGGATCACTATTGTACCCTCTTGCCAAACTCATGGTGAGGTACACAATAGGTCTGGTACACAACATAGCATACTTTATAAACCTATGACTAAGCATAGGGAATGAATTTTCATTCTCTTTCTATTTTCTGCTGTGGTCAGGTTTTGAGTCTTTACTCAACTTCACACCTTACAACTCAATCAAGAACTCCTTCTTTGACTGATCCATTTTGAACTCCTTCAAAATCTTATCAAGGTATATACTCATTGAAATAATCTTATCAAGCGTCTTGATCTATCTCTATAGATCTTGATGCTCAATATGTAAGCAGCTTCACCGAGGTGTTTCTTTGAAAAAATCATTTCAAACACTCCTTTATGCTTTCCAGAAAATTCTACATCATTTCCGATCAAGAATATGTCATTCACATATACTTATCAGAAAAGATGTAGTTCTCCCACTCACTTTCTTGTAAATACACGCTTCACCGCAAGTCTGTATAAAACTATATGCTTTGATCAAGTCATCAAAGCGTATATTCCAACTCCGAGATGCTTGCACCAGTCCATAGATGAATCGCTGGAGCTTGCACATTTTGTTAGCACCTTTAGGATTGACAAAATGTTCTTGTTGCATCATATACAACTCTTCTTTGAAAAATCTATTAAGGAATGTAATTTTGACATCCATTTGCCAGATTTCATAAAATGTGGCAATTGCTAACATGATTCGGACAGACTTAAGCATCGGTACGAGTGATAAAATCTTATCGTAGTCAACACCTTGAACTTGTTGAAAGCCTTTTGCGACAATTCGAGCTTTGTAGATAGTAAAACTACTATCAGCGTCCGTCTTCCTCATGAAGATCCATTTATTCTCAATGGCTCGCCGATCATCAAGCAAGTCAATCAAAGTCCATACCTTGTTCTCATACATGGATCCCATCTCAGATTTCATGGCCTCAAGCCATTTCGTGGAATCTGGGCTCATCATCGCTTCCTCATAGTTCATAGGTTCATCATGGTCTAGTAACATGACTTCCAGAACAGGACTACCGTACCACTCTGGTGAGGACCGCACTCTGGTTGACCTACGAGGTTCGGTAGTAACTTGATCTGAAGTTTCATGATCATCATCATTACCTTCGTCACTAATTGGTGTAGTAATCACTGGAACTGATTTCTGTGATGAAGTACTTTCCAATTCGGGAGAAGGTACAATTACCTCATCAAGTTCTACATTCCTCCCACTCACTTCTTTCGAGAGAAACTTCTTCTCTAGAAAGGATCCATTCTTAGCAACGAATACCTTGCCTTCGGATCTGTGATAGAAGGTGTACCCAACAGTCTCCTTTGGGTATCCTATGAAGACACATTTCTCCGATTTGGGCTCGAGCTTATCAGGTTGAAGCTTTTTACATAAGCATCGCAGCCCTAAACTTTAAGAAACGACAGCATAGATTTCTTGATAAACCACAGTTCATATGTTGTCATCTAAATGGATTTAGATGGTGCCCTATTTAATGTGAATGCAGCTGTCTCTAATGCATAACCCCAAAATGATAGTGATAAATCGGTAAGAGACACCATAGATCGCACCATATCTAATAAATTACGGTTACGACATTCGGACACACTATTACGCTGTGGTGTTCTAGGTGGCGTGAGTTGTGAAACTATTTCACATTGTTTTATATGAAGGCCAAACTCGTAACTCAAATATTCACCTCTGCGATTAGATCGTAGAAACTTTATTTTCCTATTACGATGATTCCCCACTTCATTCCGAAATTCTTTGAACCTTTTCAAATGTTTCAGACTTGTGTTTCATTAAGTAGATATACCCATATCTGCTCAACTCATCAGTGAAGGTTTAGAAAATAATGATACCTGCCGCGAGCCTCAACACTCATTGGACTGCATACATCGATATGTATTATTTCTAATAAGTCAGTGGCTCGCTCCATTGTTCCAGAGAATGGAGTCTTAGTCATCTTGCTAATGAGGCATGGTTCGCAAGCATCAAATGATTCATAATCAAGTGATTTCAAAATTCTATCTGCATGGAGTTTCTTCATGCACTTTACACCAATATGACCTAAACGGCTGTGCCACAAGTATCTTGCACTATCATTATCAACTTTGCATCTTTTGGCATCAATATTATGAATATGTGTATCACTACGATCGTGATTCAATAAACAAGTTATATTAAGTGTATGACCATAGAAGGTTTTATTCATGTAAACAGAACAACAATTATTCTTTGACTTAAATGAATAACCGTATTGCAATAAACATGACCCAATCATATTCATGCTCAATGCAAACACCAAATAACATTTATTTTAGGTTTAACACTAATCATGAAGGTAAAAGGAGTGTGCGATGGTGATCATTTCCAATACACATCGTCACCTCGTCCTTTACTAGTCTCTATTTATCTTGCAACTCCTGTTTTTGAGTTACTACTCTTAGCAACTGAACCAGTATCAAATACTGAGGGGTTGCTATAAACACTAGTAAAGTACACATCAATAACATGTATATCAAATATACCTTTGTTCACTTTTGCCATCCACTTTATCCGCCAAGTATCTAGGGTAGTTCCACTTCAAGTGACCATTTCCTTTGAAGTGGAAGCACTCAGTTCCAGGCTTGGGTCTAGCTTTGCGCTTCTTCAGGGGAGCAGCAACTTGCTTGCTATTCTTCTTGAAGTTCCCTTTCTTTCCCTTGCCTCTTTTCTTGAAACTAGTGGTCTTGTTAACCATCAACACTTGATGCTTTTGTTGATTTCCAACTTCACCGATTTCAGCATCGCGAAGAGCTCGGGGAACCGTTTTCGTCATCCCTTGCTTATTATAGTTCATCACGAAGTACTAGTAACTTGGTGATAGTGACTAGAGAACTCTGTCAATCACTATCTTATCTGGAAGATTAACTCCCACTTGATTCAAGTGATTGTAGTATTCAGACATTCTGAGCACATGCTCACTGATTGAACTATTCTCCTCCATCTTGTAGGAAAAACACTTGTCAGAGGTCTCATACCAATTTCATCTCTTGGAACATCTTATATGCTCCTTGGCATTAAAAACGTTTTTTAAGTCCTGGTCTTAAGCCGTAAAGCATGGATCACTAAACTATCTAGTAGTCATCATACTGAGCTTTGCCAAACGTTCATAACGTCTGCATCGGCTCCTGCAATAGGTATGTCACCTAGCGGTGCATCAAGGACATAATTCTTCTATGCAGCAATGAGTATAATCCTCAGATCATGGACCAAGTCTGCATCATTGCTACTATCATCTTTCAACTTATTTTTCTCTAGGAACGTATCAAAATAAAATAGGGGAGCTATACACGAGCTATTGATCTACAACATAGATATGCTAATACTATTAGGACTAAGTTCATGATAAATTAAAGTTCAATTAATCATATTACTTAAGAACTCCCACTTAGATAGACATCCCTCTAGTCATCTAAATGATCACGTGATCCATATCAACTAAACCATGTTCGATCATCACATGCGATGGAGTAGTTTTAAATGGTGAACATCACTATGTTGATCATATCTACTATATGATTCACGTTCGACCTTTTGGTCTCAGTGTTCTAAGGCCATATCTGCATATGCTAGGCTCATCGAGTTTAACCCGAGTATTCTGTGTGTGCAAAACTAGCATGCACCCGTTGTATGTGAATGTAGAGCTTATCACACCCGATCATCACGTGGTGTCTCGGCACGACGAACTATAGCAACGGTGCATACTCAGGGAGAACACTTATACCTTGAAGTTTAGTGAGAGATCATCTTATAGTTCTACCGCCGCACTAAGCAAAATAAGATGCATAAAGGATAAACAACACATGCAATCAAATAAGTGATATGATATGGCCATCATCATCTTGTGCCTTTGATCTTCATCTCCAAAGCACCGTCATGATCACCATCATCACCAGCTTGACACCTTGATCTCCATCAAAGCATCATTGTCGTCTCGCCAACTATTGCTTCTATGACTATCGCTACCGCTTAGTGATAAAGAAAAGCAATTACATGGCGATTGCATTTCATACAATAAAGTGACAACCATATGGCTCTTGCCAGTTGCCGATAACTGTTACAAAACATGATCATCACATATAACAATTAATATATCATCACGTCTTGACCATATCACATCACATAAAACCCTACAAAAATAAGTTAGACGTCCTCTACTTTGTTGTTCCAAGTTTTACCTGGCTGCTACGGGCTTCTAGCAAGAACCGTTCTTGACCTACGCATCAAAACCACAAATTTTTTCGTCAAGTGTGCTGTTTTTACTTTCAACAAGGACCGGGCGTAGTCAAACTCGATTCAGCTAAAGTTGGAGAAACAGACACCCACTAGCCACCTGTGTGCGAAGCACGTCGATAGAACCAGTCTCATGAACGCGGTCATGTAATGTCGGTCTGGGCCGCTTCATCCAACAATACCGCCGAATCAAAGTAAGACGTTGCTGGTAAGCAGTATGACTATTATCACACACAACTCATTGTGTTCTACTCATGCATATAACATCTACACATAGACCTAGCTCGGATGCCACTATTGGGGAACGTAGTATTTCAAAAAAATTGCCTACGATCACGCAAGATCTATCTAGGAGAAGCATAGCAGAAAACAAAAAATTTCCGACCTACGCACCGGCCTAGGACCACTATGGAGACTGCATACATGGTTTGATCTTTTTCGTTACCGACTCATAGCGCAATGGAAGTAGAGTCGATGACAAACGGCGGTGCAGATCCCCGCAGCTAGGATTTACAACCTCCTAACCGCGAGGATGTATACCCTCATCCGCCCCACAGACATCCCTCTGATACGTCTCCAACGTATCTATAATCTTTGATTGCTCCATGCTATATTATCTACTGTTTTGGATGTTTATGGGCTTTATTATACACTTTTATATCATTTTTGGGACTAACCTATTAACCTAGAGCCCAGTGCCAGTTTCTGTTTTTACCTTGTTTTAGAATATCACAGAAAAGGAAAACCAAACAGAGTCCAATTGACCTGAAACTTCATGGAACTTATTTTTGGATCAGAAGAAGCCCAGAAGACTTGGAGTGCATGTCAGGGGATCTACGAGGAGGCCACGAGGCAGGGGGGCGCGCCTACCCCCTAGGCGCACCCACCACCCTTGTGGGCCCCTCCTGCCCCCCTGACGTACTTCTTCCACCTATATATCTCCATATACCCTAAAAACATCCAAGAACACAATAGATCGGGAGTTCCACTGCCAGAAGCCTCCGTAGCCACTGAAAGCCAATCTAGACCCGTTCCGGCACCCTGCCGGAGGGGGATCCCTCTCCGGTGGCCATCTTCATCATCCCTGTGCTCTCCATGACGAGGAGGGAGTAGTTCTCCCTCAGGGCTGAGGGTATGTACTAGTAGCTATGTGTTTGATCTCTCTCTCTCTCTCGTGTTGTTGATTTGGCACGATCTTGATGTATCGCGAGCTTTGCTATTATAGTTGGATCTTATGTTTCTCCTCCCCCTCTACTCTCTTGTAATGGATTGAGTTTCCCCTTTGAAGTTATCTTATTGGATTGAGTCTTTAAAGATTTAAGAACACTTGATGTATGTTTTGGTGATCAACTTGCGGGTTCCGCCCATGAACCTATGCATAGGGGTTGGCACACGTTTTCGTCGTGATTCTCCGGTAGAACTGTGGGGCACTCTTTGAGGTCCTTTGGGTTGGTTGAATAGATATGAATCTGAGATTGTGTGATGCATATCGTATAATCATACCCACGAATACTTGAGGTGACATTGGAGTATCTAGGTGACATTAGGGTTTTGGTTGCTTTGTGTCTTAAGGTGTTATTCTAGTACGAACTCTAGGGCTGTTTGTGACACTTATAGGAATAGCCCAACGGATTGATTGGAAAGAATAACTTTGAGGTGGTTTCGTACCCTACCATAATCTCTTCGTTTGTTTTCCACTATTAGTGACTTTGGAGTGACTCTTTGTTGCATGTTGAGGGATAGTTATGTGATCCAATTATGTTATTATTGTTGAGGGAACTTGCACTAGCGAAAGTATGAACCCTAGGCCTTGTTTCAATGCATTGCAATACAGTTTACGCTCACTTTTATCATTAGTTACCTTGATGTTTTTATAATTTCAGATTACAAATACCTTTATCTACTATCCATATTCCACTTGTATCACCAACTCTTCGGCAAAATAGTGCACCTATACAATTTACCATTGTATTGGGTGTGTTGGGGACACAAGAGACTCTTTGTTATTTGGTTGCAGGGTTGCTTGAGAGTGACCATATTCATCCTACGCCTCCTACGGATTGATAAACCTTAGGTCATCTACTTGAGGGAAATTTGCTACTGTCCTACAAACCTCTGCACTTGGAGGCCTGATACGTCTCCAACGTATCTATAATTTTTTGCTGCTCCATGCTATGTTATCTACTGTTTTGGGCAATATTGGGCTTTATTATTCACATTTATATTATTTTTGGGACTAACCTATTAACCGGAGGCCCAGCCCAGAATTGCTGCGTTTTGCCTATTTCAGTGTTTCGAAGAAAAGGAATATCAAACAGAGTCGAAACGGAACGAAATCAACTAGAGAAGTTATTTTTGGAAGGAAAGTTACCGGATGGACTTGGACACCATGTCAGGAGCCAAGGGAGGTGCTCACGAGGCGAGCCCCCTGCCTCGTGGGGCCCTCGAAGCTCCAACGACGTACTTCCTGCACCCATATATACCTACGTATCCTAAAACTTCCAGAACGCATAATAGATCGGGAGTTCCGCCGCCAGAAGCCTCTATAGCCACCGAAAACCAATCTAGACCCGTTCCGGCACCCTGCCGGAGGGGGCAATCCTTCTCCGGTGGCCAAGTTCATCATCCCGGTGCTCTCCATGACGAGGAGGGAGTAGTTCTTCCTCGGGGCTGAGGGTATGTACCAGTAGCTATGTGTTTGATCTCTCTCTCTCTCTCTCTCTCTCTCGTGTTCTTGAGGTGATACGATCTTGATGTATCGTGAGCTTTGCTATTATATTTGGATCCTATGATGTTTCTTCCCCCCTCTACTCTCTTGTAATGAATTGAGTTTCCCCTTCAAAGTTATCTTATCGGATTGAGTCTTTAAGATTTGAGAACACTTGATGTATGCCTTGCCATGCGTATCTGTGGTGACAATGGGATACCACGTGATTCACTTGATGTATGTTTTGGTGATCAACTTGCGGGTTCTGCCCATGAACCTATGCATAGGGGTTGGCACATGTTTTCGTCGTGATTCTCCGGTAGAAACTTTGGGGCACTCTTTGAGGTCCTACGTGTTGGTTGAATAGATGAATCTGAGATTGTGTGATGCATATCGTATAATCATGCCCACAGATACTTGAGGTGACATTGGAGTATCTAGGTGACATTAGGGTTTTGGTTGATTTGTGTCTTAAGGTGTTATTCTAGTACGAACTCTAGGGCTGTTTGTGACACTTATAGGAATAACCCAACATATTGATTGGACAGAATAACTTTGAGGTGGTTTCGTACCCTACCATAATCTCTTCGTTCGTTCTCCGCTATTAGTGATTTTGGAGTGACTCTTTGTTGCATGTTGAGGGATAGTTATATGATCCAATTATGTTATTATTGTTGAGGGAACTTGCACTAGCGAAAGTATGAATCCTAGGCCTTGTTTCAACGCATTGCAATACCGTTTACGCTCACTTTTATCATTAGTTACCTTGCTGTTTTTATAATTTCAGATTACAAATACCTTTATCTACTATCCATACTGCACTTGTATCACCAACTCTTCGCCGAACTAGTGCACCTATACAATTTACCATTGTATTGGGTGTGTTGGGGACACAAGAGATTCTTTGTTATTTGGTTGCAGGGTTGCTTGAGAGAGACCATCTTCATCCTACACCTCCTATGGATTGATAAACCTTAGGTCATCCACTTGAGGGAAATTTGCTAATGTCCTACAAACCTCTACACTTGGAGGCCCAACAACGTCTACAAGAAGAATGTTGTGTAGTAGACATCAAGCTCTTTTCTGGCGCCGTTGCCGGGGAAGTTAGCGCTTGAAGGTATATCTTTAGATCTTGCAATCGAGTCTTTTAGTTTCTTGTTTTATCACTAGTTTAGTTTATAAAAGAAAATTACAAAAAAATGGAATTAAGGTTACCTCATATGCTTCATCTTTTTAATGTCTTTCGTGAGAATAAGGATTCCGATAATTGTGCTCAAGTGCTAGAGGAAGAATGCATTAGAATGTTTGACATTAAATATTTGAATTATGAGCATGATTGCAATGTTGTTAGTATGAATTCCTTGAATATCTATGATGCTAATGATATGCAAAGCCCCAAGCTTGGGGATGCTATGGTTGATGAACATGATGTTTTTTAGAATATATTTGCTGCAATTGATGTTTTTCCCAAGCTTGGGGAAGCTATGATTAATGAAGATGATATTTTTAGTCTCCCAAGTTTTGATATGCAAGTTTATAATGATGATAGCATGCCTCCTACTTATGATGATTATTGTGATGATACTTATGCTATAAAAAGTAGTGATTATATTTATAAAACTTGTCATGATTATTATTACCCCTTCTCTGAACATTACTCTTTTAATATGTAAACAATTTATTATATTCGAGTCTCTTATGATACTCCCACTATTCCTATTGAGAAGAATTTTGCTTATGTGGAGAGTAATAAAATTTCCATGCTTATAGATCATGAAAAGAATGCTTTAAGTGCTGGTTATATTGTTGAATTCATTGATGATGCTACTGAAAATTATTATGAGGGAGGAATATATGCTTGTAGGAATTGCAATAATATCAAGTTTCCTCTCTATGTGCATAAAGTTTTGAAGTTATGCTTGTTTTACCTTCCTATTCAAGTTGATTCTTGTTCCCACAAGTTATTTGCTCACAAAATCCCTATGCATAGGAAGTATGTTAGGCTTAAATGTTCTAGTCATATTCTTCATGATGCTCTCTTTATGTTACAATTCTTATCTTTTATGTGAGCATCGTTGAAATCATCATGCCTAGCTAGGGGCGTTAAACGATAGCGCTTGTTGGGAGGCAACCCAACTTTATTTTTGTTCCTTGATTTTTCCCCCTGTTTAGGAATAAATAATTTATGTAGCCTCTGTTATGAATGAGTTTTTATGTTTTAATTAGTGTTTTTGCCAAGTAGAACCTTTGGGAAGACTTGGGGAAAGTCTTTGCGATCATGCTGTAAAAAACAGAAACTTTAGCGCTCACGAGAACTGCTGTCATTTTTTATTGGAGAGTGATATTTAGTTAATTCTTTTTGAAGATGATTAATAGATAAATTCATAAGGTCCAGAAATTTATTTTAGAATTTTATGATTTCCAGAAGTATACGTTTGATTCAGATTACTACAGACTGTTCTGTTTTTGACAGATTCTATTTTTCATGTGTTGTTTACTTATTTTGATGAATCTATGGCTAGTAAAATAGTTTATAAACCATAGAGAAGTTGGAATATAGTAATTTTAACAGCAATATAAATAAATAATGAGTTCATTACAGTTCCTTGAAGTGGTGATTTAATTTCTTATACTAACGGAGCTTACGAGTTTTCTGTTAAGTTTTGTGTTGTGAAGTTTTCAAGTTTTGGGTAAAGATTCAATGGACTATGGAATAATGAGTGGCAAGAGCCTAAGCTTGGGGATGCCCAAGTCACCCCAAGGTAATATTCAAGGACAACCAAAAGCCTAAACTTGGGGATGCCCCGGAAGGCATCCCCTCTTTCGTCTTCGTTCATCAGTATCTTTACTTGGAGCTATATTTTTATTCGCCACATGATATGTGTTTTGCTTGGAGCGTCATTTTATTTTATTTAGTTTGTCTTGATGTTTGAATAAAATACCAAGATCTGAAATTATTAAATGTTAGAGAGTCTTCACATAGTTGCATAATTATTCGACTACTCATTGATCTTCTCTTAAATCGTTCGGAGTAGTTTGTCATTTGCTCTAGTGCTTCACTTATATCTTTTAGAGCATGGTGGTAGTTTTATTTTGAAGAAATAGATGAACTATCATGCTTCACTTAGATAATTTTGAGAGTCTTAAATAGCATGGTAATTTGCTTAAAATCCGAATATGCTAGATATTCAAGAATAATAAAATTCTCTTATGAGTGTGTTGAATACTATGAGAAGTTTGATACTTGATAATTGTTTTGAGATATGGAGATGGTGATATTAGAGTCATGCTAGTTGAGTGGTTATGAATTTTAGAAATACTTGTGTTGAAGTTTGTGATTCTCGTAGCATGCACGTATGGTGAACCGTTATGTGATGAAGTCGGAGCATGATTTATTTATTGATTGTCCTCCTTATGAGTGGCGGTCGGGGACGAGCGATGGTCTTTTCCTACCAGTCTATCCCCCTAGGAGCATGTGCGTAGTACTTTGTTTTGATAACTAATAGATTTTTGCAATAAGTATGTGAGTTCTTTATGACTAATGTTGAGTCCATGGATTATACACACTCTCACCCTTCCACCATTGCTAGCCTCTCTAGTACCGCGCAACTTTCGCCGGTACCAGAAACCCACCATATACCTTCCTCAAAACAGCCACCATACCTACCTATCATGGCATTTCCATAGCCATTCCGAGATATATTGCCATGCAACTTTCCACCGCTCTGTTTATTATGACACGCTCCGTCATTGTCATATTGCTATGCATGATCATGTAGTTGACATTGTATTTGTGGCAAAGCCACCATTCATAATTCTTTCATACATGTCACTCATGAGTCACTGCACATCCCGGTACACCGCCGGAGGCATTCATATAGAGTCATATCTTGTTCTAAGTATCGAGTTGTAGTTCTTGAGTTGTAACTAAATAAAAGTGTGATGATCATCATTATTAGAGCATTGTCCCAGTGAGGAAAGGATGATGGAGACTATGATTCCCCCACAAGTCGGGATGAGACTCCGGACAAAAATGAAAAAAAATAAAAGAGGCCAAAGAAGCCCAAATAAAAAAAAAGAGAAAAGAGGCCATAAAAAAAGAGAAAAGGCCCAAATAAAAAAATAAAAAAAATAAATGAGAGAAAAAGAGAGAAGGGGAAATGCTACTATCCTTTTACCACACTTGTGCTTGAAAGTTGCACCATGATCTTCATGATAGAGAGTCTCCTATGTTGTCACTTTCATATACTAGTAGGAATCTTTCATTATAGAACTTGGCTTGTATATTCCAATGATGGGCTTCCTCAAAATGCCCTAGGTCTTCGTGAGCAAGCAAGTTGGATGCACACCCACTTAGTTTCTTGTTGAGCTTTCATACATTTATAGCTCTAGTGCATCCGTTGCATGGTAATCCCTACTCACTCACATTGATATCTATTGATGGGCATCTCCATAGCCCGTTGATACGCCTAGTTGATGTGAGACTATCTTCTCCTCTTTGTCTTCTCCACAACCACCATTCTATTCCACCTATAGTGCTATGTCCATGGCTCACGCTCATGTATTTTGTCATCGGGGTTGTGCATGATTTATGTGGTGAATATAGAGCATAGCCAGACTATATGATTTTGTAGGGATAGCTTTCTTTGGCCATGTTATTTTGAAAAGACATAATTGCTTAGGTAGTATACTTGAAGTATTATCATTTTTATGTCAATATGAACTTTTGTCTTGAATCTTTTGGATCTGAATATTCATACCAAAATTAAGAAGAATTACATTGAAATTATGCCAAGTAGCACTCCGCATCAAAAATTCTGTTTTTATCATTTACCAACTCGAGGACGAGGAGGAATTAAGCTTGGGGATGCTTGATACGTCTCCAACGTATCTATAATTTTTGATTGCTCCATGCTATGTTATCTACTGTTTTGGGCAATATTGGGCTTTATTATCCACTTTTATATTATTTTTGGGACTAACCTATTAACCGGAGGCCCATCCCAGAATTGCTGTTTTTTGCCTATTTCAGTGTTTCGAAGAATAGGAATATCAAACGGAGTCGAAACGGAACGAATTCAACTAGAGAAGTTATTTTTGGAAGGAAAGCTACCGGATGGACTTGGACCCCACGTCAGGAGCCAAGGGAGGTGCTCACAAGGGTGGGGGGCGCGCCCCCTGCCTTGTGGGGGCCCCGAAGCTCCACCGACGTACTTCCTGCACCCATATATACCTACGTATCCTAAAACTTCCAGAACACATAATAAATCGGGAGTTCCGCCGCTAGAAGCCTCCGTAGCCACCGAAAACCAATCTAGACCCGTTCCGGCACCCTGCCGGAGGGGGCAATCCTTCTTCGGTGGCCATCTTCATCATCCTGGTGCTCTCCATGACGAGGAGGGAGTAGTTCTCCCTCGGGGCTGAGGGTATGTACCAGTAGCTATGTGTTTGATCTCTCTCTCTCTCTCTCTCTCTAGTGTTCTTGAGGTGATACGATCTTGATGTATCGCGAGCTTTGCTATTATATTTGGATCCTATGATGTTTCTTCCCCCCTCTACTCTCTTGTAATGAATTGAGTTTCCCCTTCGAAGTTATCTTATCCGATTGAGTCTTTAAAGATTTGAGAACACTTGATGTATGTCTTATCGTGCGTATCTGTAGCGACCAGACCTCAAACAGTCTGATCTCTGTGCTCCGGTGTCATCCCTGGATCAGTAATGCTGACACCACACAGTACTCGAAGGATTTATAGTAGAGTAGCAATCACACACTTATTACATCGAGTGTCTCAAAAGAGAACTTATTACAATAAATATGGCTTAAGGCCATCTAATAACGATAACAGCGGAAGGCTTGGAAGATAAGTGAGTCCATCAACTCCAACGGCATCACTGAGTATAGAACCACGACCTAAAAATCCTTATTCATCGTCTGAAAAGTCTGCAACATTCACGTTGCAGCCCGAGAACGGGTCAGCACATGGAATATGCTGGCAAGGTAACACATAGAGAGTAATGGAATGAAACAGCTATACTACATGCATATTTGGCTGGTGGAAAGCTCTATGGTTACAGTTTTTGCGTAAAGCCAATTTTTCCCTACTTCAAAGGAATAAATTTAATTACTATCATGGTGGTTGTTAAACATTGAGAATGGTTGACAGCATTCTCAATCCTAATTAAGCATCATCATTAAAACCCAACAAAATTAACTTTAGAGTAACATGTTGAGATTCACATGATAATCCAGGTACTAGATACTCAAGATGTCCATAACCGGGGACACGGCTAACCATGATTAGTTTATTACACTCTGCAGAGGTTTGCGCACTTTTCCCCACAAGACTCGGTCGCCTCCGTTGGATTTCTCGCATTACATGGTGTTTGAGAAACGGATGACCGAGACACAGTCTTTCAGAAATGCTAGCACCTTACGATGGATAGACCGGTACACCTACTTTCCCCTACATCTGCTAGTCTACCCTGTAAGAGTTCGCATGACTTACTCAACTATGCCAGAGCCCATAATGGCTTGTGGCTGCACACAGAAGTTTCTAGTATGAATAATCTCATGATCCCTTTGAGCCTGGGTGGCGGTCCAAAAGAAAAACAGGCAAGTCCTGGAATACCCAGGTGCCTCAATCCACCCAGATGTGTGTTTAGGTTGCCACCATTAATTAACAATCTCACATCTGTCATGGATATCACTCACCCAATCCACGTCTACTAGCATAGCATGGCATAATAAGCAAACGTAGAAATAACTCCCAAAGGTTTGATAATAAACAGGTAATAGGTACTACCTCATCTACTTCCCATCCCACAATTTAATTAGATCCTAATCATGCAATGTGTGAGGATTGATCTAATGCAATAAAACTGGGTTGTAGAAAAGGTATGATCAAAGTGTTACTTGCCTTGCTGATGATCCGCGAAACCTAGAGATTCAAAGTAACAGGCGGCGCACTCCGGGTATTCTATCGCAGACAAACAAACAAGCATACAATAAGTACTCATCTAATGCACAGGTAAAACTCAAATAGAAGATCTAACCAGAAAGTTCAACTTAAGAACCCTGGTTTGCAAAAAGAATCAAATCGAACGTAGCAAAAGAAATCAAACGGCGAAAGAAAACAACTTCGTTCTAGTAATCTGGATCTAAGTCAAATTTTACAGTAGCAAAAACTTGTTTAAGTTGATTATTTGGAAAAAGGGTTTTGAGACGAAACTCCAGGCGCTTGAATCGCCGGATTCCGATAAACGAGCGAAAAGTTATACTAAAAGGAAAATCGGATCAGAAATCGCGATCAGAAAAATAGCCGCGGAAAATCCGACGAAAAAGAAAAACGACGAACAGATTAATCGGTAATTAACCTAATCCGAAAATAATTAAAATAATAAAATAATAATAATAAAAAAAAATTCGAAAATAAAACCGACGAAAAGAAAATAATTTTCTTTAAAAAAAATCGGCACGGAAGTCGAGGCGGCAGCGAACCTCGGGCAGCGTGCAACTCCGGCGAGTCGGCGGCGGGTCCGGCAGATCGGGCGCGGGGCTGGTGTGGGCTGGGGCTCGGGTGCGGCGCTATATAAAGGCGCCCCCGGGCGGAGTCCCGCTCGGGTACGGCCCAAGGTCGGTTTCTTTTTTTTAAATTACGCTCGGAAGAAAAATAAAAAGAAATACTAAACCGACTTCAAAAATCACGAAATAAATTTTTCCGGGTTTCTAAAATCATGCCCGATAAAGTGAACATTTATTTGGTCCCAAAATACAACTTTGAAAACGCGCATTTTTTTCTAAATTCAATTAAAAATACCGAAAAACTCTGAAATAAATCTTATTTGATTTCTTTATTAAATCCTCAATATTTCTATATTTTGGGAAAGTCATTTTATTCCCTCTCTGATATTTTTGTAATAGAAATAATTAATGATAAAATAAATAAAATCAAATGATCCTGTTTACAAAATTTGAGAAAACTCAAATATGTAAATAACGAAATCCCCAACTCTCTCCGTGGGTCCTTGAGTTGCTTAGGATTTTCTAGGATCAAAACCAAAAGCAAAATAAAATATGATATGCATGATGATCTAATGTATAACATTCCAAATTGAAAATTTGGGATGTTACAAACCTACCCCCCTTAAGATGAATCTTGCCCTCGAGATTTGGGTTGGCTAGAAAATAGGTGAGGGTGGTCCTTGAGCAAATCTTCCTCTCGCTCCCAGGTGACTTCATCCTCTGTGTGGTGGCTCCACTGAACTTTGCAAAACTTGATAACCTTGCTGCGAGTGACTCGGCTGGCAAACTCGAGAATCTTGACTGGTTTCTCCTCATAGGTCAAATTGTTATCCAACTGAATTGCTTCTAATGGCACTGTGTCTCTCAAAGGTATGTCAGCCATCTCCGCGTGACACTTCTTCAACTGAGAAACGTGTAACACATCATGAACTCCTGTCAATCCTTCTGGCAATTCCAACTTGTAGGCCACTTCTCCCATATGCTCCAAAACTCGATATGGCCCTACAAATCGTGGCGCTAACTTCCCCTTAACTCCAAAGCGCTTAATCCCTTGAAGTGGGGATACTCGAAGATAAGCTCTGTCTCCGACTTCGTAAATGGTCTCCTTGCATTTAGAATCCGCGTAGCTCTTCTGCCTGGACTGGGCTACCTTAAGCCTATCGCAAATCAACTTCACCTTCTGTTCAGACTCCTTAATCAGATCTGGTCCAAACAACTGGCGGTCTCCAACTTCGTCCCATGACAACGGTGTCCTGCACCTCCTTTCGTACAGAGCTTCGAAAGGGGCCATCTTCAAACTGGTCTGATAGCTATTATTGTAAGAGAACTCTGCATATGGCAAATTATCGTCCCAACTAGATCCATAATCTAGCGCACAAGCTCTCAGCATATCCTCCAAAATCTGATTGACTCTCTCGGTCTGTCCATCTGTCTGCGGATGAAAAGTTGTACTAAATTCTAGCCTAGTACCCAAAGTCTCATGCAACTGCTTCCAGAACTTTGAGGTAAACTGGGTTCCTCTATCTGATACGATGCTCCTCGGAACTCCATGCAAACATACGATCCTGGTCATGTATATCTTTGCCAACTTAGCACTGGTGTAAGTGGTCTTTACTGGGATGAAATGAGCTACCTTCGTCAATCGATCAACTACAACCCAAATCGAGTCATAGCCTGAACGAGTCCTTGGTAATCCCGTGATAAAATCCATGCCTAGCTTATCCCACTTCCATTCGGGTATCGGCAATGGTTGCAACAATCCTGCTGGCTTCTGATGCTCTGCCTTTACTCTCTGACATACGTCACAAACTGCTACATACTCCGCAATATCCTTCTTCATTCCGGTCCACCAGAAAATATCCTTCAAATCCAAATACATCTTGGTATTTCCTGGGTGAATCGAATACGGTGAATCATGTGCCTCTTGCAGAATCAACTTTCTGATCTCCGGGTCATTGGGTACATAAACACGGTCTTCAAACCATAGGGTGTCGTGCTCATCCTCACGAAATCCTTTAGCTTTTCCTTGGCTCATTTTCTCCTTTATGGAAGCAATCTCCTTGTCAGTCTTCTGAGCTTCCCTGATTCTGTCCATCAAAGTTGACTGAATTTCCAACGCTGCTACATAGCCTCTCGGAACTATTTCCAAACATAGTTCACGAAGATTTTCTGCTAACTCCTTGGGTATTTCTCCCGTCATTAACGTATTGACATGGCTCTTGCGGCTTAATGCATCAGCTACTACATTAGCCTTCCCGGGATGATAATGCAATCTCATATCATAATCCTTGATGAGCTCCAACCATCTCCTTTGTCTGAGGTTCAACTCCTTCTGCGTGAAAATGTACTTCAAACTCTTGTGATCCGTGTACACCTCACAATGATTTCCAATGAGGAAATGTCTCCATGTCTTCAATGCATGCACTACGGCTGCTAACTCCAAATCATGCGTGGCATAATTCAATTCGTGAGGCTTCAGTTGTCGTGAAGCATACGAAACAACTCTCCCTTCCTGCATAAGCACTGCTCCAAGTCCTCGACGTGAAGCGTCGCAATACACCTCATAATCCTTGGTTTGATCTGGCAAAATCAACACTGGTGAGGTAACCAAACGTTTCTTCAACTCCGGGAAACTAGCCTCACACTCCTCAGTCCATTTGAACTTAGTATCCTTCTTCAACAACTCCGTCATAGGTTTCGCAATCTTTGAAAAGTTCTCAATAAACCTCCGGTAGTATCCTGCGAGTCCAAGAAAACTCCGGATCTCTCCAACTGTTGTTGGGGCTTCCCACTTGGTCACGGTTTCAACTTTAGCGGGATCTACTGCTATACCTTCTCCAGATATAACGTGTCCGAGGAATCCTACTTCCTTCAACCAAAACTCACATTTGCTGAACTTGGCATATAATTGGTGTTCTCTGAGCTTTCCAAGTACCAAACGCAAATGCTCCTTATGCTCCTCTTCATTCTTCGAATATACCAGGATATCATCAATGAACACTACGACGAACTTATCCAAAAACTCCATAAACACTTTGTTCATCATGTTCATAAAATAGGCAGGTGCGTTAGTCAGTCCAAATGACATAACGGTATACTCATACAGTCCATATCTTGTGGTGAATGCTGTCTTAGGTATGTCCTGCTCTCGAATCTTCAACTGATGGTACCCTGATCGCAAATCGATCTTGGAAAACACTTTAGCTCCTTGCAATCGATCAAACAGATCATTGATCATTGGTAGCGGGTACTTGTTTTTGATTGTTACTTTGTTCAATCCTCGGTAATCAACAACCATTCTTAACGATCCATCCTTCTTCTCCACTAGAAGTACTAGTGATCCCCAAGGCGAAGAACTTGGGCGAATATAACCTTTATCCAGTAACTCCTTAATCTGCTTCTTAATTTCCACCAAATCTTTTGCGGGCATCCTGTATGGTCGCTTCGATATTGGCCCAGTGCCTGGCAAAAGCTCAATCAAAAACTCAATGTTTCTATCCGGTGGCATGCCTGGCAACTCTTTGGGAAATACATCAGGAAAATCCTTTACCACTCGTACTTCCTCCTGCACAACTCCTGATAAGGAATTTACTTGTGTCCTGTTTGGCGCATGTCGGGATACATACTTGATCCTTCTTCCTTCTGGTGTTGTGAGCAAAATTGTGTTACTGGCGCAATCGATGTTTCCTCCATACATCGACAGACAATCCATACTGAGAATTACATCCAAACCTTGGGATTCCAGAATAATTAAATCCGTTGGGAAAACATGCCTTCCTATACTTAATGGCACTTGAAAACATCCTTGTCCGGCCATGTACTCTGCTCCTGGCGAGCTTACTAGCATAGGTGTTTTAAGAACCCTAGTGGGCAGGCTATACTTTTCCACAAATCCCCTTGATATGTATGAATGCGATGCACCAGTATCAAAAAGAACGAGTGCAGTAAATGACTTAACCAAAAACTTACCTATTACTGCATCGGGCTGAGCTTCAACCTCCTCCACATTAACGTGGTTCACCTGTCCCCTGTTGAAAGGGTTCGGCTTCTTTCCAGAGCTTCCATTGCCGTTTTGGCCTTCAGGACATTCATTGGCATAATGTCCGGTCTTGGAACACTTGAAACAGGTGACTTGACTCAGATCTCTCTTGGCTGGGGTTGATGGGGTGTTGCGGTTCTGTCCATTGCTTCCTCCATTCCCATTACCATTCTTGGTGCCATTGTGATTGTGCGAGCTACCTACTCCATGGGTATGCTGAAAATGTCCTCCCGGTCTAGGGGTAAAACGTGGCTTCTGCTGAGCTCCTGAATTATACTTTCCTTGTCCATACTTCCTCTTGCGGTTCTCAATTTGCTGCTGCTTCCCTTCAATCATAAGAGCACGATCTACCAACTCCTGGTAGTTGTTGAAGGTGGCTACCATCAACTGCATACTCAACTCATCATTCAGTCCTTCCAGGAATTTCTCCTGCTTAGCTGCATCCGTAGCAACGTCATCTGGGGCATAACGTGCTAGCTTACTAAACTCCTCCACATACTGGCCAACTGTCCGTCCTCCTTGGCGCAAGTTACGAAACTCACGCTTCTTCATGGCCATTGCTCCTGCTGAAACATGGGCAGTACGAAAAGCCTGCTGAAACTGGTCCCATGTGACAGTGTCGACTGGGAAGGTGGCTGTGAAATTCTCCCACCATGATGCTGCGGGTCCTTCTAACTGATGTGCGGCAAACTTCACCTTCTCCGCATCTGTGCATCCTGCTATGGTCAACTCCCTAGCTGTCTTGCGGAGCCAATCATCTGCTACTATCGGCTCGGTGCTACTGGAAAACACCGGCGGATTCAGCCTAAGAAAACGGGCTAAGTGGTCAACAGGTGGTGGTGGTGGTGGTGGGTTGTTGTTGTTGTTCCCCTGATTCTGATTCTGAACTAGCAACTGCATCAAGGTGTTCTGCTGCTGGATCAACTGGGTGAGCTCCGGCGGAAAGGCAAATCCGGGGTCACGTCTCGGAGGCATCTGAGGGTTTAAAAAAGATGAGATATAAGAATAGAGGGGGTCTAATGGGAAAACACTACCCATATGCACATGAGGCAAAAGCAAACAATTCACTTCATTCAATCAAACAAAGGCATTCAATCGATCTAGCTATCGCAAAGTGCTCGGACTACTAAATTTACATGGTGGACTACTACTACTGGTGAGGTGGTCTACTAGAAATATTCTACGGTTGTAGACTCCATGATTTCGGCTCCAGCTTCATCAACATAGTCATCATCACTACTATCTGCTTCCAAGTCGGTGCCGTCGATGATGATGTAGTCTTCTGGGCTAATCTCCTTGGATTCTTCGTCTTCATCTACTGGTGTCGGGCCTCCCATAAATATTCCAATCTTCTTGATCAGGTCGTCATTCTTCTCCACCAATACTTCAATTTCTTCTTCATAATCTTCACGTGTAGCCTTGAGTTCTTCCTCCAGTTCCTTGATTCTAGTCTTAGCCTTCTTCAGATCTATCATGTCGGCGCACATCTGATTCTCCTGTCATCGAATGTGCTGGTTTAACTCCTGGATAAAAGCTGCAATTGATCTATCTTTCCTGGTGCTGATCATCTCCCAGTGTTCATCTCGGCGCCCACAAATCTGGTAGATAGTATCCTTGAGATCCTTGCGGTAGACTTCTCCAATGCGTCCCATGGCGATGTGAGCTGCCATACTCTTTCCTAGACTCCAAGTTGGTGCATCAAAAGAAAACTCTATGGGCTCAGTGACTGGCATGAACGTCCTTCCTGGAACTTGAACTTGAATCATCCAGCGCTCTTCTTCAGGTAAAGTGGCGTTGTAGGTTCCCGTGAAGCTTGGTACTCCTATGTTCAGGTATCTAGTGACTTCCTTCAAGTGGCGTCCAAAGGGTGTATCTTCATCTGGTTGTGTGAACTTGTTCCTTGCATCCGCCATCCTAAAGAGTAGAAAAGATGAGAAGTCAGAAGAGAAGAGAGTGAGTAGTGATCTAGGTCTTTAGCTTAGTGGTCGTGTCCTACAGTCAGCGTGTGCTCTGATACCATCTCTGTAGCGACCAGACCTCAAACAGTCTGATCTCTGTGCTCCGGTGTCATCCCTGGATCAGTAATGCTGACACCACACAGTACTCGAAGGATTTATAGCAGAGTAGCAATCACACACTTATTACATCGAGTGTCTCAAAAGAGAACTTATTACAATAAATATGGCTTAAGGCCATCTAATAACGATAACAGCGGAAGGCTTGGAAGATAAGTGAGTCCATCAACTCCAACGGCATCACTGAGTATAGAACCACGACCTAAAAAATCCTTATTCGTCGTCTGAAAAGTCTGCAACATTCACGTTGCAGCCCGAGAACGGGTCAGCACATGGAATATGCTGGCAAGGTAACACATAGAGAGTAATGGAATGAAACAGCTATACTACATGCATATTTGGCTGGTGGAAAGCTCTATGGTTACAGTTTTTGCGTAAAGCCAATTTTTCCCTACTTCAAAGGAATAAATTTAATTACTATCATGGTGATTGTTAAACATTGAGAATGGTTGACAGCATTCTCAATCCCAATTAAGCATCATCATTAAACCCAACAAAATTAATTTAAAGTAACATGTTGAGATTCACATGATAATCCAGGTACTAGATACTCAAGATGTCCATAACCGGGGACACGGCTAACCATGATTAGTTTATTACACTCTGCAGAGGTTTGCGCACTTTTCCCCACAAGACTCGATCGCCTCCGTTGGATTTCTCGCACTACATGGTGTTTGAGAAACGGATGACCGAGACACAGTCTTTCAGAAATGCTAGCACCTTACGATGGATAGACCGGTACACCTACTTTCCCCTACATCAGCTAGTCTACCCTGTAAGAGTTCGCATGACTTACTCAACTATGCCAGAGCCCATATTGGCTTGTGGCTGCACACAGAAGTTTCTAGTATGAATAATCTCATGATCCCTTTGAGCCTGGGTGGCGGTCCAAAAGAAAAACAGGCAAGTCCTGGAATACCCAGGTGCCTCAATCCACCCAGATGTGTGTTTAGGTTGCCACCTTAGATAAACCATTAATTAACAATCTCACATCTGTCATGGATATCACTCACAATCCACGTCTACTAGCATAGCATGGCATAATAAGCAAACGTAGAAATAACTCCCAAAGGTTTGATAATAAACAGGTAATAGGTACTACCTCATCTACTTCCCATCCCACAATTTAATTAGATCCTAATCATGCAATGTGTGAGGATTGATCTAATGCAATAAAACTGGGTTGTAGAAAAGGTATGATCAAAGTGTTACTTGCCTTGCTGTTGATCCGCGAAACTTAGAGATTCAAAGTAACAGGCGGCGCACTCCGGGTATTCTATCGCAGACAAACAAACAAGAATACAATAAGTACACATCTAATGCACAGGTAAAAGTCAAATAGAAGATCTAACCAGAAAGTTCAACTTAAGAACCCTGGTTTGCAAAAAGAATCAAATCGAATGTAGCAAAAGAAATCAAACGGCGAAAGAAAACAACTTCGTTCTAGTAATCTGGATCTAAGTCAAATTTTACAGTAGCAAAAACTTGTTTAACTTGATTATTCGGAAAAAGGGTTTCGAGACGAAACTCCAGGCGCTTGAATCGCCGGATTCCGATAAACGAGCGAAAAGTTATACTAAAACGAAAATCGGATCAGAAATCGCGATCAGAAAAATAACCGCGGAAAATCTGACGAAAAAGAAAAACGACGAACAGATTAATCGGTAATTAACCTAATCCGAAAATAATTAAAATAATAAAAAAATTCGAAAATAAAACTGACGAAAAGAAAATAATTTTGTTTGTTTTAAATCGGCACGGAAGTCGAGGCGGCGGAAACCTCGGGCGGCGTGCAACTCCGGCGAGTCAGCGAGGGGTCCGGCGGATCGGGCGCGGCGCCCCCGGGCGGAGTCCCGCTCGGGTATGGCCCAAGGTCGGTTTCGTTTTTTTTAAAAAAAAATTACGCTCGGAAGAAAAATAAAAAGAAATACTAAACGGACTTCAAAAATCACGAAATAAATTTTCCCGGGTTTCTAAAATCAAGCCCGATAAAGTGAACATTTATTTGGGTCCAAAATACAACTTTGAAAAACGCGCATTTTTTCTAAATTCAATTAAAAATACCGAAAACTCCGAATAAATATTATTTGATTTTTTATTAAATCCTCAATATTTCTATATTTTGGGAAACTCATTTTATTCCCTCTCTCATATTTTTGTAATAGAAATAATTGATGATAAAATAAATAAAATCAAATGATCCTGTTTGCAAAATTTGAGAAAACTCAAATATGTAAATAACGAAATCCCCAACTCTCTCCGTGGGTCCTTGAGTTGCTTAGGATTTTCTAGGATCAAAACCAAAAGCAAAATAAAATATGATATGCATGATGATCTAATCTATAACATTCCATATTGGAAATTTGGGATGTTACCGTATCTGTGGTGACAATGGGATACCACGTGATTCACTTGATGTATGTTTTGGTGATCAACTTGCGGGTTCCGCCCATGAACCTATGCATAGGGGTTGGCACATGTTTTCGTCGTGATTCTCCGGTAGAAACTTTGGGGCACTCTTTGAGGTCCTATGTGTTGGTTGAATAGATGAATCTGAGATTGTGTGATGCATATCGTATAATCATGCCCACGGATACTTGAGGTGAACATGGAGTATCTAGGTGACATTAGGGTTTTGGTTGATTTGTGTCTTAAGGTGTTATTCTAGTACGAACTCTAGGGATGTTTGTGACACTTATAGGAATAACCCAACGGATTGATTGGAAAGAATAACTTTGAGGTGGTTTCGTAGCCTACCATAATCTCTTCGTTCTTTCTCCGCTATTAGTGACTTTGGAGTGACTCTTTGTTGCATGTTGAGGGATAGTTATATGATCCAATTATGTTATTATTGTTGAGGGAACTTGCACTAGCGAAAGTATGAACCCTAGGCCTTGTTTCAACGCATTGCAATACCGTTTACGCTCACTTTTATCATTAGTTACCTTGCTGTTTTTATAATTTCAGATTACAAATATCTTTATCTACTATCCATATTGCACTTGTATCACCAACTCTTCACCGAACTAGTGCACCTATACAAATTACCATTGTATTGGGCGTGTTGGGGACACAAGAGACTCTTTGTTATTTGGTTGCAGGGTTGCTTGAGAGAGACCATCTTCATCCTACGCCTCCTACGGATTGATAAACCTTAGGTCATCCACTTGAGGGAAATTTGCTACTGTCCTACAAACCTCTGCACTTGGAGGCCCAACAACGTCTACAAGAAGAAGGTTGTGTAGTAGACATCAAGGCCCAACAACGTTTACAAGAAGAAGGTTCTGTAGTAGGCATCACCCTCCGGGAGGCGGTCGGACAATCCCTCGGACGGTGTCGCGGACAGCCCTTCGGGAGGACCCTCAAAACTCGGACGGTCACTCGGACAGCCCTTCGGGAGGACTCACAGAACTCGGGCTATCACTTGGACAACCCTTCGGGCAAAAGGACCGAAACTACGACCTCTCTACGGGGTTGCACACATACGGTGTCATCTATCCGGCAGGGCTTCGCCATCTAGAACTAGTTCCAGCCAGAACCCAGACAGACTTTCGGCTCTGTGAAACTATTTCGCTGGGAGGGAGAGAGAGAGCCAGATCATGCATGGCATTTGCATGAGAGCAAGAGTGTGTCTATAGGCATCCCCTCCACCCCTATTTATAGGCCAATCCCAAGGGTGGCTTCTCCAAGAAGCCAAAGGGGATAATACCAATAGGCCCTCAAGGTGGCTTCTCCAAGAAGCCAAGCTAAAAGCACTTTCACTATTCACGATGACATTTTTCAGCGTCCGTTCGAGTTGAAAATATTTATGTGGGCTCATAACATTTCTAGTACCCACTAAAGTAATTTTCATCGCATTCTGAACCAATTTCTGTTTAGTGAATTTCATCTGTGAAAAGCAAACAAGAATGCATTTTCACTATTCATGAAGACAATTTTTCGCGTCCATTAAATCCGAAAATATTTCTGCGGGTCTTAGAATAATTCTAGTACCCACTAAAATGATTTTGGATTCATTCCGAAACAATTTCAGATTAATGAATTTCATCTGCGAAAAGCAACCAAACCGGTACTGACAGCTCCGGAACAATTCCTGCTTTTATCCCGGAAAATTCCAGAAAGTTTTCAGAATGACTCTGGCACCCTCCAAGAATTATCACGCATGTGCTGAAACCAATTTGACTTAATAGTATGTCCCGAAACAACTTTTTGGTTTCACCGAAACTCATCCGATGACCTCTCTCTGCGGAACTTTTCCGCTGTCCGAAACATTTCGGTGTCCGAAACTTTTTTGGTGATTTTCTCTCAAACTCCCTGTCTAGTATTCAACAGATAGATGGACCTTAAGCGTGTCACCCTATAGGTTCGGCGAGGCATAGACATGACCGGAACACTTTTCGAGCAATGATCAACATCGGAGCCGTGGACACCCATATTGACCCATATACCCACACGAATGAATATTCGAGCGAACCTCTAGTTGTCGTGTGCTATTCTTGTTGCTTCGTGATATGTTACAAATACCCGAGGTGAGACATTTTGGCATCCCGTGGATCAACAACTTGTCTACTATGCCAGTTACCTCGTTACCGTTATTGTTCTCTTTTCTCGTTCCTGTGTTCCGGCATCCCCGTGATCAAATCTCACAGTGTATGGCCAGACGATGATGGATACCATAACACCGAGAGGTCCGAGAGATATCTCTCCATCGTCGGAGGAGCAAACCCCAATCTTGAGCTATCAAGTTACTTGACATACTTTTCCATGAACCCTTAAGCCTCCGTAATAGTGACCCATTTACGGATGACGTTTAACAAACCCCAAAGTTCAAGAAGCAAGCATGAAGAAACTCGATACTCTCATGGTATAAGGAATCATGAAAACGTTAACCATCGCTGTGTTATGTACCATTAACTTGTGACGAATGAATCTCATAGCATAACATCAATCTGGGTCGATTCAACACAAATGTTCTCTTAACATTGTGCCCCCAAAGTTGCTGGCATAGACATGCCCATGATCAGGAAAACAGAACCATCATGCAACACTTGAGCTAGTCTTAGAGGCCAGACGAAGAATACTTCTTACCGTTTATTATTCCACACGTGCATATGAGTCTTCCTCCGAGCCTCGTGTTATTGCAGACTCGAGAACCATAGCAGTTATAGCATGGAACATAAACATAATTATGAACTTGGTGATAAATAATATCATTTATTATTGCCTCTAGGGCATATTTCCTACAGACTCCCACTTGCACTAGAGTCAATAATCTAGTTAATGCTAATGCACTTTACACCTATGTCATACTAGTGTAAAAAATGTTTCGCATGTGGTATAGCCTGATGTCCATCGGATCTGACAACTTCAGCTCCGTGTGTATCTCTGCATATCCTCGCGTTTTCACACTTTCACAAAGTTCATATTTTGTGCGGACTTGGCTTTGTATATATGTGAATCATTGGTTGAAACCTGATTCTCAGACTGAGTTATGGAGCAACTATCTGCGATAGTGTCCCATTGACCAAAGCCTTCTTGGAACCATACTAAGTTCATGAATGAACTATATGATTCAACATCTTTGTCTTTGTCGCTTCTAAAGCGGCAACATACTTCGCCTCTGTTATAGAATTCGCCATAGTAACTTTTTTGGAATAATTTCCAACTAACTGCACCACCATATTGTGTGTTACACAAGAACCCTCAATTTAAATTGAAAATCACATGGAGAAATGATGAAGATTGTATCGATGCAACCTTTTACAACGAACTCTTCATGATCTCCACTTGCGAGAAAACATGTCATCGGTGCTACTTTAGTACTCAATGATCCTTTTTCACTGTTGTCCCATGATTAGTACTTTTGATCACTTTGGTATATATACTCGCAACAGCTTGGGAGTATTGGACATATCTGGTTGTTTTACATACCATGGAATACATGATTAATCCAAACACAGGAGTGTGTGGAATCTCCATCATGTATTTTGCTCATCGGTGTTTTGGGACACTGATTCTTGCAAAAACTCTTTCCATGTGACTTCGGCAAGAATCACTCCTTGCCATTCTTAGTGCTAAACGGTTTTTGCATCTTGTCAATATGTATTTTTTCTCAGCCCTATTAGGTAAATCTATCTCCATAGATCAGTATGCCTAATATCAAGGCTATTTAGCCCAAGCACTTCATTGAAAAACTATTTTCAAATGAAGTCCTAATTCGTGTCAAGAAATTTATTTCCAATTAAAATTGTGTCAAGCACACAAGGTTTTCAGAAATATTATTATGCTCCCACTTACTTTCTTGAAACCACAAGCATCTTTGTTACCCATTGATGAAGTCAATCCCTTTGACCATTCCATCAAAAATGAAGATTCCAACTCCATTTTGCTCTCTTATGTCCATTGCTGGAACTCTGAAGCTAGCATACTTACTAGCATCCTTTGGACCGACAAAATACATTAGAATGTATCACATACAAGTCCTAGGTTGTAATTCCATTTCATGGAAATTCTTTTGTCATCCATGTTTCATATCACATGTTTTGAAATCTGTATTAATTGCTAGTTTAACCTGAACTGACTTTAAGCATTGCTATGGTGAGACAATCTCATTGTAGTAAACTCTTTGAACTTGTTATTGCAACAAGTCGAGCTTAATGGATAAAACATTTTTATCCATATCAGTTTATAGTCCCATTACAATCCGTTAGACTCCAAGTCTTTCAGAGGGTTTATCAAGATTTAAATCTTGAATCATCTATGGAAACTATCTTTAATTATATTGGCATTTAGCCAATTCCGGAGTCAGGGCCCATCAACGCTTCCTTGTGTATCATAGGTATACTATTGTCTAACAACAATATCTCGTTTGCACACCTGAGAGGTTTGCATGAGCTTTGCCTATGTTGTTCAGCTAAAAGTTCGACCGAAGTCCATACATCTAATGTAGAGGCTTCCGTATCAGTCGCAGTAGGAAACTCTGGAATTACTTCCAAGGTACCTTTCCTTTGACCTGATGACGAGGATACTTGTTATCTCGTCGAGTTGCACTGTCCTCCCACTTACCCTTTTGCAAGAACTATTCTCTTTAAAAGCATACCGTTTTGTGACAAAAATCCTTTGCCTCGGTATAGTGGTGGGGGAATACCCAATGACTTGGGATAACTTACAAAGTAGCACTTGTTTGATTTGGAATAGGTTTGTAACCTTTTACACAAGCCCCATATTCCAAATGTTAAGAAAAGATATAACATGGTTGGGCGTACCATACTGTGCTGCCATTTCAACAGACCTGATGGAGCTCTTTTCAGTGTAAACGCCGCAGTATCTAAAGCATTACTCTTCAAAAGTGATAATGGCAAATTTATTTATGTCATATTTGATCTTACCATGTCATAAATGGTTTGAATACATCTTCACAGACATTCCACTCATAGTGGTGTTCTGGGAGTTGTAAGTTATGCAACTCTTTTCACAACTCATCAGGCATTCGCTAAACTTGTAACTCGAATATTCCTTTCTGCAATAAAATTGCAGAAACATAGTTTCCTTGTTACAGTAACTTCTACTTCATTTTTGAAAACCTTTCGAATGATTTCAAAAGATCCAGACTTACGTCTCATCAAGAAAATATCCATATATCTACTTGAGTCATTTCTGAAGATATATAAATCCACTACTTGCAACAACATTTATTGAACTACACACATCAAAATGTGTGATCACCAATAAGTTTGTTGCTCGTTCCTTATGGCCTGTGAACGGTATTTCAGTCACTTCACTTTTCGGAGAAAAGTTGCAAGTGCCAGATGATTCAAAATCAAATGACTTAAAAATCCATCATAATGGAATTTTTCCATGCGGGGCTCTCCAATGTGACCAAATGCAGTGCCCCACATGTGTGGTATTCCCATAGTCTTGTGACATTTAGCATCAGTGTTATGGATGTATTAGTTTACCATCAATATGAAGGAAATATGCCCTAGAGGCAATAATAAAGTTATTATTTATTTCCTCATATCATGATAAATGTTTATTATTCATGCTAGAATTGTATTAACCGAAAACTTAGTACATGTGTGAATACATAGACAAACAGAGTGTCACTAGTATACCTCTACTTAACTAGCTCGTTAATCAAAGATGGTTGAGTTTCCTTACCATAGACATGAGATGTCATTTGATTAACGGGATTACATCATTAGGAGAATGATGTGATTGACTTGACCCATTCCGTTAGCTTAGCACTTGATCTTTTAGTATGTTGCTATTGCTTTCTTCATGACTTATACATGTTCCTATGACTATGAGATTATGCAACTCCCGTTTACCGGAGGAACACTTTGTGTGCTACCAAACGTCACAACGTAACTGGGTGATTATAAAGGTGCTCTACAGGTGTCTCCGAAGGTACTTGTTGAGTTGGCGTATTTCGAGATTAGTATTTGTCACTCCGATTGTCGGAGAGGTATCCCTGGGCCCACTCGGTAATGCACATCACTATAATCCTTGCAAGCATTGTAACTAATGAGTTAGTTACGGGATGATGGATTACGGAACGAGTAAAGAGACTTGCCGGTAACGAGATTGAACTAGGTATTGAGATACCGACGATGGAATCTCAGGCAAGTAACATACCGATGACAAAGGGAACAATATATGTTATTATGTGGTTCGACCGATAAAAATCTTTGTAGAATATGTAGGAGCCATTATGGGCATCCAGGTTCCGCTATTGGTTATTGTCCAGAGAAGTGTCTCGGTCATGTCTACATAGTTCTCAAACCCGTAGGGTCTGCAGGTTTAACGTTCGTTGACGATATAGTATTTATGAGTTATGTATGTTGGTAATTGAATGTTGTTCGGAGTTCCGGATAAGATCACAGACATGACGAGGAACTCCGCAAAGGTCTGGAGATAAAGTTTGATATATGGGATAATAGTGTTTGGTCTCCGGAAGGGTTCCGGAATTCACCGGAAGGGGTTCCGGATGTTTCCTGAAATGTTTGGGTACGAGAACACTTTATTTGGGCCAAAGGGGAAGCCCATAAGGTTTTTGGAAAGAGCAAAAGGAAGTTTTGCGGAGTCTGGGGGCCAGACGCCAGGGTCCCTGGTGTATGGGTCCAGACACCGGGAACCCTGGCGTCTGGCCCTGGAGTCCGAGAAGGACTCTTGCCTTTCGGGTGAAACCGACTTTGTGGAGGATTTTACTCCAAGTTTCGACCCCAAGGCTCAACATATAAATAGAGGGGTAGGGCTAGCACCCAAGACATATCAAGAAACACCAAGCCGTGTGCCGGCTACCCCGTCCCCTCTAGTTTATCCTCTGTCATAGTTTTCGTAGTGCTTAGGCGAAGCCCTGCGGAGATTGTTCTTCACCAACACCGTCACCACGCCGTCGTGCTGCCGGAACTCATCTACTACTTCGCCCCTCTTGCTGGATCGAGAAGGCGAGGACGTCATCGAGCTGAACGTGTGCTGAACGCGAAGGTGCCGTACGTTCGGTACTTGATCGGGACGGATCGTGAAGGTGTATGACTACATCAACCGCGTTGATAAACGCTTCCGCTTACGGTCTATGAGGGTATGTAGACAACACTCTCCCCTCTCATTGCTATGCATCACCATGATCCTGCGTGTGCGTAGTAAAATTTTGAAATTACTACGTTCCCCAACACAATATTCATAACATACATCCCATCTTGGATGGAAGCATGGCCCTTTATGTTATTCATAATACTGAACAACAATTGTTCTTTTATGAACAACCCTTTTGCAATAAACATTGTGCAATGGGCTAGAGTGTAAGAAACTCTAAAATGAATTATGAAAGTAAACATAGAGGTAATATATTAATATCATTATTCATAGCATACATCTCATTCATAATGAAAGTATGGCCCTTATGTTTATTCATAATACTGAACATCAAAAGTTCTCTTATGAACAACCTACTTGCAAGATACCTTATGCAAAGGGCTAGAGTGTGAGAAACTCTAAAATGAATTATGAAAGAAAATACATAGGTAATACACCGATGGAAGGTATAATAACTTTTACTATGTTCCCAGCATGTATTAAAACCTCATTCCTTGCCAATCTTTTAGGCCATAGTAGTTCTTACATCGAGTTGCAGCAAAATGCAATCGAGCGGGTATCTTTGTGATTAACTCACAATACCCTAGAATTATTGATTAACATGTTTAACCATAACTCCCAAGAACTATATCTTTGACCAGCCTTCTATACATCAAAAACTTGTATGCCATTCATACATGAGCTGGATATTCCAGTCATCTTTCTTTCTTCCTTTATACTTCTAACAGTTTAACTTTTAGTATTTCCTACTCGCAAAAGAAGCACCCAACTTAAGAGTGGTGTTAGCCCCGGACTTCCTAGGTGTGTAAGTATACTAACACCCTTTGGACACTTCCTTTCTCTTTAAGTTATTGTTTTATTCACCTTTCATCATATGATAGGCGTTCTTCTGGATCCCTCTCTTATCAGTCTAATGCATAGTAAACACTTTACTAATAATTTGCAAACAAACATTGCTTTGGATATTACATATCTTTCAGCCTTTGTTTGTAACTGAAAATTAATTTTCAGTTCCATGAATATCACATAACCATCCCAAAACTTTTGAAATTCGGGTTTCATGGAAGCAAACATATTGCACTTGATCGTAATGGAATTCTAGCTTTTGGATCGAACGACGAGAGTCTCATCATCCATTGCATTTAGCGGGAGTATACGGAAAGCATGCGATAGGACAAAGTCCTTCTCGGCACTTTTGAGGATAATCCTCACATTACGTTACCAATCATAAAGTTTTAACCAGATATTTAACAGGTATTCAATTTTAACAGGGAAGGTGGAAATGTGAGCCATTATTCTACAACTATTTTGCAAAAAACACTTAGACAGTGTTCATAATTAATTGCACTAAGAATTAAACATGTTAATTCAATAGTGTGCTCCCACTCAAATCAATATCTCTCAAAATTGATTATGAGTGACACAAGACCCGCATATCCATTCAACGCCATTGAACAAGATGAACACTGATGGCACGAAATTCAATCGGTAGGCAAACTTGCCAATCACACTCTATGTGACTCTTGTTCATCTTTCAATGGGCGTGTTTCGAGCTCAGGGAGATCCTTCCAGAACATCAAGACAACCAAGTGATCTTGCTGCGAGGTCTAAACTCACCTGCCTCACACTTCCCTAATTGTTCGTACCCAAGGAGATCCTGTGATACCCCGAAAAGCTAGGTGTCGTGACGGTGCTACACTTGGGAGAACACTAACTACTTGATATTTTTTGAGAGATCACCCTAATAAAAGCGACTACCGCGCAATCAAGAAGGGTGCATCAAGAGGGATAAACATCTCAGGCAATTCATAATAGCATGATATGGTATAGCCTCTTCTGACGGAGAAGTCAAGTATTTCTTCGTCTTCGGCATTCACATTGGTGTTCGCCTTCGCGAAGATTGCCACCACCTTGTCGATGCACCACATAATATCACTATCTCCATAGCGGATAAAATAAATGCATTACTTAAGGTTGACATGCAGGTCATTAAAGTGCAATCATATGGCTCCAGCCATCATGCCGAATCATGACATGTAGGTCATGTTAATTACATCATATAGTCATCTCATACATAATCAAATTATTATGAGCATTGCTATACCACATCACATGCACATGCAAACCCTCCTGCAAAACCAAGTTAGACGCCTCTAATCGGTTCATGCAAAAACTTGTTTTTCATGGCTTCTAAGGTTTCAAAACAAACCGAAGCTACCAACGTCCATCATCAAGTATGATAATTCAAGTCGCTAGATTAACTTTGCGGGCTGTATGAAACACGAGATAATAAAATCTTGAGCCCCATACTGAACTTCATCATACGCATGACCCCCATGCAGATCATATCTGCATTGCCCTTTTGTCTGCGAAATTTCATCTTTCTTTCGAACTATGGTGGATTTCAATGAACTGTTAGCACTTCATTGATCAATCAGGATCGCGGATTGCCAGAACATTGAAAATCCACCACGCCGTTATCAAGATCAGAAATATGCAAATTCCAGGGAAGCAAAAAGAACATCGAGTAACAGATTTCATCTGCTACCCGCACAAACAATTTTCAGAAATAGAACTCGTCTACTACAAATTATATTGTGCAACACCCATACATCTCTATGTATTCTATATCGCAACCTGCATCTATGCATAGCATGGATCATGATGCCACTGTAGGGTAACGCAGCAAAAAACAAAAAAATTCCAACCTACGCACCAGCCAAGCACCACTATGGAGACTGCATACATGGTTTGATTTTTTTCGTTACCGACTCGTAGCGCAGCGGAAGTAGAGTAGATGACAAATGGCGGTGCAGATCCCCGCAGCTAGGATTTACAATGTCCCAACTGCGAGGATGTATACCCTCATCCTCCCCACGGTAAGCCCTCCGGGAGGCGGTCGAACAGTCCCTCGGACGGTGTCGTGGACAGCCCTTCGGGAGGACCCTCAAAACTCGGACGGTCACTCGGACAGCCCTTCGGGAGGACTCACAGAACTCGGACCGTCACTTGGACAGCCCTTCGGGCAAAAGGATCGAAACTACTACCTCTCTACGGGGTTGCACACATACGGTGTCATCTATCCGGCAGGGCTTCGCTGTCCAGTACTAGTTCCTGCCGGAACCCAGACAGCCTATCGGCTCTAGAAACTACTTCGCTAGGAGGGAGAGAGAGAGAGCCAGATCATGCATGTCATTTGTATGAGATCAAGAGTGTGTCTTTAGGCATCCCCCTCCACCCCTATTTATAGGCCAAGCCCAAGGGTGGCTTCTCCAAGAAGCCAAAGGGGATAATACCAAAAGGCCCTCAAGGTGGTTTCTCCAAGAAGCCAAGCAAAAAGCACTTTCACTATCCAACATTTTTCAGCGTCCGTTTGAACTGAAAATATTTATGTGGGCTCATAACATTTCCAGTACCCACTAAAATAATTTTCACCGCGTTCCGAACCAATTTCGGTTTAGTGAATTTCATCTACGAAAAGCAAACAAGAATGTGTTTTCACTATTCATGAAGACAATTTTTTGCGTCTATTAAATCCGAAAATATTTCTGTGGGTCTTAGAATAATTCTAGTACCCACTAAAATGATTTTGGATTCATTCCGAAACAATTTCAGATTAGTGAATTTTATCTGCGAAAGCAACCAAACCGGTACCGATAGCTCCGGAACAATTCCACCTTTTATACCGGAAAATTCCAGAAAGTTTCCAGAATGACTCTGGCACCCTCCAAGAATTATCACACATGTGGTGAAACCAATTTGAGTGAATAGTATATCCCGAAACAACTTTTCGGTTTCACCGAAACTCATCCGATGACCTCTCTCTGGGGAACTTTTCCGCTGTCCGAAACATTTCAGTGTCCGAAACTTTTTTGGTGATTTTCTCTCAAACTCCCTATCTAGTATTCAGCAGATAGATGACCCTTAAGCGTGTGACCCTATAGGTTCGGTGAAACATAGACATGACCAGAACACTTCTCGATCAATGATCAACATCGGAGCCGTGGACACCCATATTGACCCCTATACCCACACGAATGAATATTCGAGCGAACCTCCATTTGCCGTGTGCTATTCCTGTTGCTTCGTGATATGTTACAAATACCCGCGGTGAGACATGTTGGCATCCCCGTGGATCAACAACTTGTCCACTATGCCTGTTACCTCGTTACCGGTATTGTTCTCTTTTCTCGTTCCCGTGTTCCGGCATCCCTGTGATCAAATCACAAAGTGTCTGGCTAGACGATGATGGATACCGTAACACTGAGAGGGCCCAGAGATATCTCTCCATCGTCGGAGGAGCAAATCCCAATCTTGAGCTATCAAGTTACTTGACATACTTTTCCATGAACCCGTAAGCCGCCGTAATAGCCACCCATTTACAGATGACGTTTAACAAACCCCAAAGTTCATGAAGCAAGCATGAAGAAACTCGATACTCTCATGGTCTAAGGAATCATGCAAAAGTTAACCATCTCTGTGTTATGTACCATTAACTTGTGACGAATGAATCTCATAGCATAACATCAATCCGTGTCGATTCAACACAAATGTTCTCTTAACATTGTGCCCTCAAAGTTGCGGGCATAGACATGCCCATGATCAGTAAAACAGAACCATCATGCAACACTTGAGCTAGTCTTAGAGGCCAGACTAAGAATACTTCTTACCATTTATTATTCCACACGTGCATATGCGTCTTCCTCCGAGCCTCGTGTTATTGCAGACTCGAGAACCATAGCAGTTATAGCATGGAACATAAACATAATTATGAACTTGGAGATAAATAATATCATTTATTATTGCCTCTAGGGCATATCTCCTATAGAAGGAAAGGGTGGGCCACGCCCCCACCCCTTGTCCAATTCGGTTTGGGTAGGGGGGAGGCGCGCGCCACCTCGTGGACCTTCTTCCCTCTCTCCACTAAAGCCCAATAAGGCCCATTAACTTCCCCCGACGAATTCCCGTAACTCTCTCGTACTCCCAAAAATACCCGAATCGCTCGGAACCATTCGGATGTTCGAATATAGCCTTCCAATATATCGATCTTTACCTCCCAACCATTTTTAGACTCCTTGTCATGTCCATGATCTCATCTGGGACTTTGAATAGACTTCGGTCATCAAATCACATAACTCATAATACAAATCATCATCAAACATTAAGCGTGCGGACCCTACGGGTTAGAGAACTATGTAGGCATGACCGAGACACATCTCCAGTCAATAACCAATAGCGGAACCTGGATGATCATATTGGCTCCTACATATTCTACGAAGATCTTTATCGGTCAAACCACATAACAACATACTTCATTCCCTTTGTCATCGGTATGTTACTTGCCCGAGATTTGATCATCGGTATCATTGATACGTCTCCAACGTATCTATAATTTTTGATTATTCCATACTATTATATTATCTGTTTTGGATGTTAATGGGCTTTATTTTACACTTCTATATTATTTTTGGGACTAACCTACTAACCCAAGGCCAAGTGCAAATTGCTGTTTTTTTGCCTATTTCAGTGTTCCGCAGAAAAGGAATATCAAACGGAATCCAAACGGAATGAAACCTTTGGGAGAGTTATTTTTGGAACAAATGTGATCTAGAGGACTTGGAGTGGACGTCAAGCAATCAACGAGGAGTCCATGAGGCAGGGGGCACGCCCTCCCCCCTCGTGGGCCCCTCGTGGCTCAACCGACCTACTTCTTCCTCCTATATATACTCATATACCCTGAAAACATCCAGGAGCACCATGAAACCCTATTTCCACCACCGCAACCTTCTGTACGCAAGAGATCCCATCTTGGGGCCTTTTCCGAAGATCCGCCGGAGGGGGCATCGATCACGGAGGGCCTCTACATTAACTCCATGGCCTCTTCGGCGATGTGTGAGTAGTTTAATTCAGACCTTCGGGTTCATAGTTCTTAGCTAGATGGCTTCTTCTCTCTCCTTTAATATCAATACAAAGTTCTTCTCGATCTTCTTGGAGATCTATTCGATGTAACTCTTTTTGCGGTGTGTTTGTCGAGATCTGATGAATTGTGGGTTTATGATCAAGTCTATCTATGAACAATATTTGATTCTTCTCTAAAATCTTTTATGTATGATTGGTTATCTTTGCAAGTCTCTTCGAATTATTAGTTTGGTTTGGCCCACTAGATTGATCTTTCTTGCAATGGGAGAACTGCTTAGCTTTGGGTACAATCTTGCGGTGCTCGATCCCAGTGACAGAAAGGGAAACAACACATATTATATTGTTGCCATCAAGGATAAAAAGATGGGGTTTATATCATATTGCTTGAGTTTATCCCTCTACATCATGTCATCTTACCAAATGCGTTACTCTGTTCTTATGAACTTAATACTCTAGATGCATGCTGGATAGCAGTCGATGTGTGGTGTAATAGTAGTAGATGCAGGCAGGCGTCGGTCTACTTGTCACGGACGTGATGCCTATATACATGATCATGCCTAGATATTCTCATAATTATTCGCTTTTCTATCAATTGCTCGACAGTAATTTGTTCACACACCGTAATACTTATGCTATCTTGAGAGAAGCCACTAGTGAAACCTATGGCCCCCGGGTCTATCTTTTATCATATAAGTTTTCAATCTATTTTATTTTGCAATCTTTACTTTTAATCTTAATCATAAAAATACCAAAAAAATTATCTTATCATCTCTATCAGATCTCACTCTCATAAGTGACCATGAAGGGATTGACAACCTCTTTATCGCGTTGGTTGTCAGGTTCTTATTTGTTTGTGTAGGTACGAGGGACTTGCGTGTGGCCTCCTACTAGATTGATACATTGGTTCTCAAAAACTGAGGGAAATACTTACGCTACTTTGCTGCATCACCCTTTCCTCTTCAAGGGAAAACCAAGGCAGTGCTCAAGAGGTGGCAAGAAGGATTTCTGGCACTGTTGCCGGGGAGTCTACGCACAAGTCAAGACATACCAAGTACCCATCACAAACTCTTATCCCTCGCATTACATTATTTGCCATTTGTCTCTCGTTTTCCTCTCCCCCACTTCAACCTTGCTGTTTTATTTGCCTTTTTCATGTTTATTTTTCTTGTGCCATGGCCGATTCAAAAATGGCTAAGGGTCCTCTCCCGGGTTTTACTGTAAATAGTCCCTCTGTCCTCTCTAAGCTCATAAACAATGATGCTATGGAAAGACCAAACGGGGTTATCAATGAGAGTTTGAATAATTTTGATGAAGATGATCCCGGAATTTTTCGTTATTTACTTGATGAATCTTTGAAAGATGCTTGGGATAGGCTATTAAGGATCCGAGCTAGCTATGTGCCCCAATATGAAATTGAGATATACCTAAAAAGCTTTTATATTGGTTTACCCTCTTCATTCAAAGAAGTTCTAGATTCTATTTTTGAAGAAGGTTTTCTTGAGGGGGATCCCACAGATACTTATGACAAGATGAAAACTATATTTGGGCACCCCATGAATGAGAAGGTGGAATCCACCTCTCTTTTATGCTTTTACCAAAATGAAATTATCAAAGAAACGAGGGCTAGTTTAGATGCAAATTTCCGTAATGTGCTTAATCTTTCTTCCACCATTAATGGCCACATGCTTTCTCAAAATAGAAAGATAAATTCTATAGAAAAGAAATTTTCTCTTTTCTTTCCCAATACCAAAGATGGCAATACCTAGATCTATCCTTGCTTTTATGCCTAGCTAGGGGCGTTAAACGATAGCGCTTGTTGGGAGGCAACCCAATTTTACTTTTTTTTATTGATTTTTGATTATGTTTAGTAATAAATAATTCATCTAGCCTATGTTTATATGTGGTTTTATGCTTTTAATTAGTGTCTGTGCAAAGTAGAACCTTTGGGAAGACTTGGGGAGAGTCTTTGCGATCTTGCTGTAAAAAACAGAAACTTTAGCACTCACGAGATTTGCTGCCATTTTTTACTGGAGAGTAATATTTAGTTAATTCTTTTTGAAGATGATTAATAGGTAAATTACTCACGTTCAGAAATTTATTTTCGATTTTTTTGGGGTTCCAGAAGTATTCGAAACCTACAGATTACTACAGACTGTTCTGTTTTTGACAGATTCTGTTTTTTTCTTGTGTTGTTTGCTTATTTTGATGAATCTATGGTTAGTAATAGAGTTTATGAACCATATAAAAGTTGGAATACAGTAGGTTTAACACCAATGTAAATAAATAATGAGTTCATTAAAGTACCTTGAAGTGGTGGTTTGTTTTCTTTTACTAACAGAGCTCACGAGATTTTCTTTTAAGTTTTGTGTTGTGAAGTTTTCAAGTTTTGAGTAAAGATTTGATGGATTATGGAACAAGGAGAGGAAAGAGCCTAAGCTTGGGGATTCCCAAGGAACTCCAAGGTAAAATCCAAGGACAACCAAAAGCCTAAGCTTGGGGATGCCCCGGAAGGCATCCCCTCTTTCGTCTTTGTCCATCGGTAACTTTACTTGTACCTATATTTTTATTCACCACATGATATGTGTTTTGCTTGGAGCGTCTTGTATGATTTGAGTCTTTGATTTTTAGTTTAACACAATCATCTTTTCTGTACACACCTTTTGGGAGAGACACACATGAATCGGAATTTATTAGAATACTCTATGTGCTTCACTTATACCTTTTGAGCTAGATAATTTTGCTCTAGTGCTCCGCTTATATCTTTTAGAGCACGGTGGTGGTTTTATTTTATAGAAATTATTTATCTCTCATGCTTCACTTATATTATTTTTAGAGTCCTTTAAAACAGAATGGTAATTTGCTTTGGTTATGAATTTAGTCCTAATATGATAGGCATCCAAGATCGGTATAATAAAAACTATCATAAAAAGTGCATTGAATACTATGAGAAGTTTGATACTTGATGATTGTTTTGAGATATGAAGGTGGTAATATTAGAGTATGCTAGTTGAGTAGTTGTGAATTTGAGAAATACTTGTTCTAAAGTTTGTGATTCCTATAGCATGCACGTATGGTGAACCGTTATGTGATGAAGTCGGAGCATGATTTATTTATTGATTGTCTTCCTTATGAGTGGCGGTCGGGGACGAGCGATGGTATTTTCCTACCAATCTATCCCCCTAGGAGCATGCGCGTAGTACTTTGTTTCGATAAATAATAAATTTTTGCAATAAGTATATGAGTTCTTTATGACTAATGTTGAGTCCATGGATTATATGCACTCTCACCCTTCCACCATTGCTAGCTTCTCTAGAACCGCGCAACTTTCACCGGTACCATTAACCGACCATATACCTTCCTCAAAACAGCCACCATACCTACCTATTATGGCATTTCCATAGCCATCCGGAGATATATTGCCATGCAACTTTCCACCGTTTCATTTATTATGACACGCATCATCATTCTCATATTGCCTTGCATGATCATGTAGTTGACATCGTATTTGTGGCAAAGCCACCATGCTTAATTTTTCCTACATGTCACTCTTGATTCATCACAATCCCGGTACACCGCCGGAGGCATTCACATAGAGTCATATTTTGTTCTAAGTATCGAGTTGTAACTCTTGAGTTGTAAGTAAATAAAAGTGTGATGATCATCATTAGAGCATTGTCCCATGTGAGGAAAGGATGATGGAGACTATGATTCCACCACAATTCGGGATGAGACTCCGGACGAAAAAAAAGAGGCCATAAAAAGAAGAGAAAAGAAGGCCCAAAAAATGAGAGAAAAAGAGAGAAGGGACAATGTTACTATCCTTTTTCCACACTTGTGCTCCAAAGTAGTACCATGATCTTCATGATAGAGAGTCCCATATGTTATCATTTTCATATACTGGTGGGAATTTTACATTATAGAACTTGCCTTGTATATTCCAATGATGGGATTCCTCAAATGCCCTAGGTCTTCGTGAGCGAGCAAGTTGGATGCACACCCACTTAGTTTCTTTTTGAACTTTCATACACTTATAGCTCTAGTGCATCCGTTGCATGGCAATCCCTACTCACTCACATTGATATCTATTGCTGGGCATCTCCACAACCCATTGATATGCCTAGTTGATGTGGGACTATCTTCTCCTTTTTTGTCTTATCCACAACCACCATTCTATTCCACATATAGTGCTATGTCCATGGCTCACACTCATGTATTGCGTGAATATTGAAAAAGTTTGAGAACATAAAAAGTATGAAACAATTGCTTGGCTTGTCGTCGGGGTTGTGCATGATTTAAATACTTTGTGTGGTGAAGATAGAGCATAGCCAGACTATATGATTTTGTAGGGATAACTTTCTTTGGCCATGTTATTTTGAGAAGACATAATTGCTTAGTTGGTATGCTTGAAGTATTATTATTTTTATGTCAACATTAAACTTTTGTCTTGAATCTTTCGGATCTGAATATTCATGCCACAATAAAGAAAATTACATTGAAGAGTATGCTAGGTAGCATTCCACATCAAAAATTCTGTTTTTATCATTTACCTACTCAAGGACGAGCAGGAATTACGCTTGGGGATGCTTGATACATCTCCAATGTATATATAATTTTTGATTGTTCCATGCTATTATATTATCTGTTTTGGATGTTAATGGGCTTTATTTTACACTTTTATATTATTTTTGGGACTAACCTACTAACCCAAGGCCTAGTGCAAATTGTTGTTTTTTTGTCTATTTCAGTGTTTCACAGAAAAGGAATATCAAACGGAATGAAACCTTCGGGAGTGTTATTTTTGGAACAAACATGATCAAGAGGACTTGGAGTGGACGTCAAGCAATCAACAAGGAGTCCACGAGGCAGGGGGCACGCCTGCCCCCTGGGCGCGCCCTCCCCCTCATGGGCCCCTCGTGGCTCAACCAACCTACTTCTTCCTCCTATATATACTCATATACCCTGAAAACATCCAGGAGCACCATGAAACCCTATTTCCACCGCCGCAACCTTCTGTAGATCCCATCTTGGGGCCTTTTTTGGAGCTCCGCTGGAGGGGGCATCGATCACAGAGGGCCTCTACATCAACTCCATGGCCTCTCCGGTGATGTGTGAGTAGTTTACTTTAGACCTTCGGGTCCATAGTTATTAGCTAGATGGCTTCTTCTCTCTCTTTGAATCTCAATACCAAGTTCTCCTCGATCTTCTTGGATATCTATTCGATTTAACTCTTTTTACTGTGTGTTTGTCGAGATCCGATGAATTGTGGGTTTATGATCAAGTCTATCTATGAACAATATTTGATTCTTCTCTAAAATATTTTATGGATGATTGGTTATCTTTGCAAGTCTCTTCGAATTAAAAGTTTGGTTTGGCTCACTAGATTGATCTTTCTTGCCATGGAAGAAGTGCTTAGCTTTGGGTTCAATCTTGCGGTGCGCGATCCCAGCGACAGAAAGGGAAATGACACGTATTGTATTGCTGCCATCAAGGATAAAAAAATGGGGTTTATATCATATTGTTTGAGCTTATCCCTCTACATCATGTCATCTTACCTAATGCTTACTCTGTTCTTATGAACTTAATACGCTAGATGCATGCTGGATAGCGGTCGATGTGTGGAGTAATAGTAGTAGATGTAGGCAGGAGTCGGTCTACTTGTCACGGACGTGATGCCTATATACATGATCATGCCTAGATATTCTCATAATTATACGCTTTTCTATCAATTGCTCGACAGTAATTTGTTCACCCACCGTAATACTTATGCTATCTTGAGAGAAGCCACTAGTGAAACCTATGGGCCCCGGGTCTATCTTTTATCATATAAGTTTTCAATCTATTTTATTTTGCAATCTTTACTTTTAATCTTTATCATAAAAATACCAAAAAAATTATCTTATCATCTCTATCAGATCTCACTCTCGTAAGTGACCGTGAAGGGATTGACAACCCCTTTATCGCGTTGGTTGCGAGGTTCTTATTTGGTTGTGTAGGTACGAGGGACTTGCATGTGGCCTTCTACTAGATTGATACCTTGGTTCTCAAAAACGGAGGGAAATACTTACGCTACTTTGCTGCATCACCCTTTCCTCTTCAAGGGAAAATCAACACAGTGCTCAAGAGGTAGCAATCATCATACCTAGTTCAATCTCGTTACCGGCAAGTCTCTTTACTTGTTCCGTAATGCATCATCCCGTAACTAACTCATTAATCATATTGCTTGCAAGGCTTATAGTGATGAGCATTACCGAGAGGGCCTAGAGATACCTCTCCGATACACAGAGTGAAAAATCCTAATCTCGATCTATGCCAACTCAACAAACACCATCGGAGACACCTGTAGAGCATCTTTATAATCACCCAGTGACGTTTGATAGCACACAAAGTGTTCCTCGGTATTCGGGAGTTGCACAATCTCATAGTCAGAGGAATATGTATAAGTCATGAAGAAAGCAATAGCAATAAAACTAAACGATCATTATGCTAAGCTAATGGATGGGTCTTGTCCATCACATCATTCTCTAATGATGAGATCCCATTTATCAAATGACAACACATGTCTATGGTCAGGAAACTTAACTATCTTCAATTAACGAGCTAGTCAAGTAGAGGCATACTAGGGACACTCTGTTTTGTCTATGTATTCACACATGTACTAAGTTTCCAGTTAATACAATTCTAGCATTAACAATAAACATTTATCATGATATAAGGAAATATAAATAACAACTTTATTACTGCCTCTAGGGCATGTTTCCTTCACAAGCTTATCAAGCCAACTCAAGTACTTAATGAGTCGAGCTGACTTAGGGTTTTGAGCTTGTTAATTAAACAAACCGAGTCGATGTTTTATTTGACACCTTCTCCTCAACAAAGCTTTCCATCCGGCCTAGAACTTATCACTTTCCAATCTTTACACTGACGATTCTGCAAATTAGGTTTCTTGGCGAGCTCGTCTTTGATCAGGAGATTCTGGTGCATTTGATGGTATGAACAACGTTGCCACCTTTTTCAACAGGTCTTACCTCCATCCGGCTGAAACCACATTTATAAATCGCACTCATGTCATCCCACATCCCCAAAACAAAGACTTCTCTAGATCACTCGAGGTCTTCAGACAATTTTCCTCAACAATTGACCTCATAAGGTGGTGGCTAAAGTTCCGAGGTGATGAAACTAAATTCTTGTCTGGGAGGTTTATTAATTTTGTTTACGCTATTGATCACCTTAAGTGCTTCCAATAGGATGAAGGCCAAGAAAATCATAGTCAACTCGACTTTAGAAATGTTTTTTGACCTTGTTAGTTTTATTCACTCCTCACTCCTATTACCGGCATGGGATTCACACTGGTGTGCATGTGTCTAGGATATATTGGGAACTAGCAAAACATCAATCCTCCTCAATGGAATCCACATGTCCATGGATAGAACATATAAATGGGATTCATTGAGGCAATCCTCTGTTTGCCTACATATTCATCACATTAGCTCGTATCTTGTTGTGGCCTACCGTGTTGCATCTAACTTGGGATTTACATGCGACCCTACCTATGTTGATTTACCATGCACTAGGATCCAGTACACATATTAGACCTTCATGCTCACCAAAATGGATATTGGCACATCCCTCCACTTGATGCACCTCGAAGATGACTTCAACGGTGCAACCTTCCTAGCTATGTATCAACTCGCACAAAATTTTGTTTGTCCCCATCAACCTCAATGATAAGCAAGTGTCTTTACTTGTTGAACTACTTGGCACATCCAGTTTCCCCCTGACCTACATTGGTTTAACTCTCTCTCCATTCAAACTACCGGTTTAAGCTTTTTGGCCTATCATTATTAAGCCTGACCAATATTTCTTGGATGAATAGTAACATGCTCTCCAAAGGTGGGAGGTCAGATCTAGTTAGCATTGTATTTGTTACTAGATGTCCTCCTCCCTAATCACCTATCTAGTCATATATTAATTTGACAAGATCATGCTTCCTTTATTTTCGGCTAGAGAAGAGTGCATGCTCTGGAGCTCGGTACCTAGTCACCTTGGGTCAATGTCTATTTCCAAGAGAATCAGGTGGTCCGAGTATTAAAACTTGCACATTTGCCAAGAAAATTGTCAATCATTGCATTTAAATTCCTCCACTCACTATCCTGCCATGGAAAATCTGGTTGTTCCACTCATCACTTATCTATTCCTCCATGCAATAACCATGCTACCTGCTACTTCGTGAGTTTGCGTTGATTTTTCCCTTGAAGAGGAAAGGGTGATGCAGTTAAGAACCAATGTATCAATCCAGTAGGAGGCACAAGCAAGTCCCCAATATATGCACCTGCACAAACTAACAAACACTTGCACACAACGCGAAAAAGGGGTTGTCAATCCCTTCATGGTCACTTGCAAGAGTGAGATCAAATAGAGATAGATATAAAAGATAAGTAAAAGGCAAAATAACATAAATATAAAGAAGAAGCCATCTAGCTACTAGCTATGGACCCGTAGGTCTGTGGTAAACTGAAGGAAATATGCCCTAGAGGCAATAATAAAGTTATTATTTATTTCCTTATATCATGATAAATGTTTATTATTCATGCTAGAATTGTATTAATCGGAAACATAATACATGTGTGAATACATAGACAAACAGAGTGTCACTAGTATGCCTCTACTTGACTAGCTCGTTGATCAAAGATGGTTATGTTTCCTAATCGTAGACATGAGTTGTCATTTGATTAACGGGATCACATCATTAGGAGAATGATGTGATTGACTTGACCCATTTCGTTAGCTTAGCACTTGATCGTTTAGTTTGTTGCTATTGCTTTCTTCATGACTTATACATGTTCCTACGACTATGAGATTATGCAACTCCCGTTTACCGGAGGAACACTTTGTGTGCTACCAAACGTCACAACGTAACTGGGTGATTATAAAGGTGCTCTACAGGTGTCTCCGAAGGTACTTGTTGGGTTGGCGTATTTCGAGATTACGATTTGTCAATCCGATTGTCAGAGAGGTATCTCTGGGCCCTCTCGGTAATGCACATCACATAAGCCTTGCAAGCATTGCAACTAATAAGTTAGCTGCGGGATGAAGTATTACGGAACGAGTAAAGAGACTTGCCGGTAACGGGATTGAACTAGGTATTAAGATACCGACGATCAAATCTCGGGCAAGTAACATACAGATGACAAAGGGAACAACGTATGTTGTTACGCGGTCTGACCGATAAAAGATCTTCGTAGAATATGTAGGAGCCAATATGAGCATCCAGGTTCCGCTATTGGTTATTGACCGGAGACGTGTCTCGGTCATGTCTACATTGTTCTCGAACCCGTAGGGTCCGCACGCTTAACGTTACGATGACAGTTTCATTATGAGTTTATATATTTTGATGTACCGAAGGTTGTTCAGAGTCCCGGATATGATCACGGACATGACGAGGAGTCTTGAACTGGTCGAGACATAAAGATCGATATATTAGACGGCTATATTCGGACACCGCAAGTGTTTCGGATGATTTCGGATAAAACCGGAGTGCCGGAAGGGTTACCGGAACCCCCCGGGGAAGTATTGGGCCTTAGTGGGCCTGAGGGTAGAGAGAGGGCAGCAGCCCAGGAGGTGGCGCGCCCCCTCCCATGGGGAGTCCGAATTGGACTAGGGGAGGGGGGTGCGGCCCCTCTTTCCCTCTCCCTCTCCCTCTCTTTCCTTCCCCATTCTCTCTTCCTAGTTGGACTAGGAAAGGGGAGTCCTACTCCTACTAGGAGGAGGACTCCCCCCTCCTTGGCGCGCCCCAAGGGCCGGCCGGCCTCTCCCCCTTGGTCCTTTGTATACAGGGGCAGGGGGGCACCTCTAGACACACAAGTTGATCTTCGTGATCGTTCTCTTAGCCGTGTGCGGTGCCGCCCTCCACCATAATCCTCGATAACATTGTAGCGATGCTTAGGCGAAGCCCTGCGACAGTAGAACATCAAGATCGTCACCACGCCATCGTGTTGACGGAACTCTTCCCCGACACTTTGCTGGATCGGAGTCCGGGGATCGTCATCGAGCTGAACGTGTGCTAGAACTCAGAGGTGTCGTAGTTTCGGTGCTTGATCGGTCGGGCCGTGAAGACGTACGACTACATCAACCGCGTTGTGCTAACGCTTCCGCTTCCGGTCTACGAGGGTACGTAGACAACACTCTCCTCTCTCGTTGCTATGCATCACCATGATCTTGCGTGTGCGTAGGAATTTTTTTGAAATTACTACGTTCCCCAACATAAGCTACTCACGCTTCGTCGGAAGGGCAACAAGGTTGGTGTTGAGGCCCTCCGTGATTGAACCCCCCTCCGACGAAGTGCCGAAAAAGGCCCCAAGATGGGATCTCACGAGAACAGAAGGTTGCGGCGACGGAAAAGTATTTTTGGTGTGCCCTCTAACGTAGGGGGAATATTTGGGAATTTATAATTATGGAGTTAGGATTAGAAGGTCTCTGGGGGCCCCACAAGCCTAGGCGGCGTGCCCCTAGGGCTTGTGGCCTCCTCGTTGGTCTTCTGTCCTCCTCCCGAAGCTTCCGAGGTTTCTTCTGGTCCGAGAAAAATCATCGTAAAGTTTTATTCCGTTTGGTATTGATTTTCTTTAAAAGCCAAAAATAAGGGAAAAACAGCAACTGGCACTGGGCACTAGGTTAATATGTTAGTCCAAAAAATAATATAAAATGACATATTAATGCATATAAAACATCTAAAACAGATAATATAATGGCATGGAACAATCAAAAATTATAGATACGCTGGATACGTATCACTACCTCTCATCGTTCATGTTTAGAGAGCTACAACAACTTCTCCTCATGATCTATTATAGAGTCGACTATCATGCAACACCTTAATATGGCGGGATCATTGGGTGGCTCTTGAACCGTTGTTTTCCCTACCACATTCTCCCACCATACCAATCAAATTCCTTTCTTTCTATAATTATCCAAGATCATATGGATATAGGTTTGTGTAGTAGACTAACTGACATGGCTGGCATCGAGTGAAAGAGCATGTAGTGCCCCCTACTGGGTTTTAATGATTAGTGACAAATAGTTAAGGGACTAATGTGTTTATTGAGTATAAACAGGCACATAGTCCTAGAGTATAAACCATGGTCAAAACAATTCGCCCATGCATAACTCCATTAGACTGAATAAATCTCTACTCCTAATGGAGCAGTTGGTAGCCTGGTACTCCGGTTTTATTTCTGCCGGTTTTATTTGCTCCCACCTCCCACCACTGGTTTTCTTATCCATTGGTTTATTTTTTAGTCCACTATTTTTTTTTAAAAATCAGCACTCTCCAAACATACAAAAGATCATGGATCTAACTTTCCTAACTTATCCAAATCAACCGATCTCTCTCATTAATGCAATTTGCTTTAGGAAACAAATAATAGATTTTCAGGAAACAAATAAATTATTTAAAAAAATTAACAAGTAAACAATGATAAACAAATCTTATTGTGAGTGTTACTTTTTTCTCTACTCCTAATGGTGCACGTTGTTTCGTTCGTTCGCTTCGATCGATCACTAATTCCCGTTGTTTTTTTCCAGTGATTCCTTTTTGTTACGACGGGCACACGTGGGCCCGCACCAGATCCACTTCCTTACTTGCAAAACGAAAGCAATCAACCATCATTCCAAAATCTCCGCATTATTTCTTTCCTTACAATGCATATACATACCAACCATCAATCAAACCCGTCCTCCTGGAAGGCCCACAAATCAAACTCTCGCTCGCTCGTCCTCTCTCACTCAGGCCACCAACAAGCATCATCCTCTGTCGATTCACGCCGCCATAGCACCTCTAGACTCCACGGATTCCTGTTGAACGCCTCCTCCCTCTGTCTGCGAGCGATGGTGCAGTTCCCCGCACTCAACCTCTACCCAGCCGATCTGCCCTGGACTACGCCGCCGGCCCGAGTCTGATGATGAAGACAAAGCCTACGCCCCAGCAGCGTCCATGGGCGGGAGCAGCACCACCTCCGCCTCGTGGAGAGAGGAGCAGAGGGTTCCAGGAGGAGTCGGGGAGTTGGGGATGGCAGTCCTCCGATGATGACGACGAAGCCTACGCCCCAGCAGCGTCCATGGGCAGGAGCAGCACCACCTCCGCCTCATGGAGAGAGGAGCAGAGGGGTCCAGGAGGAGTCGGGGATGGTAGTCGACGATGGTGAGTGCAACTACAACATGCCATCCAAACATGTCGCTTAGATGAAGGTAACTGAACCAACCTAGCTCTGAATGGTTCTATGTAGCAAACAGATCTGAAGCACCAACTAGCTTGAAATCTCATTGTTGATGTTACTCTGCATATATATTACGTGCTTAGTGTGCCAACGTTGATATTATTTGGATTCATCTGATCAAATATGTGTGCTTTTTTATCAAATTGCTGAGAATTTTCTTTCACTTATTACTCTGTTGCATAAAAAGTAATGGATTATGCTTTGGACATAGTTTTACGTGATTAGATGAACGAATATAACTCCATTAGTCATTCTCGCATGCATGGGCGTACATGGAAACACAATTCGCCCATGCATAACTCCATTAGACTGAATAAATCTCTACTCCTAATGGAGGGTACTCCGGTTTTATTTCTGCCAGTTTTATTTGCTCCCACCTCCCACCACTGGTTTTCTTATCCATTGGTTTATTTTTTAGTCCACTATTTTGTTTTAAAAATCAGCACTTTCCAAACATACAAAAGATCACGGATCTAACTTTTCTAACTTATCCAAATCAACCGATCTCTCTCATTAATGCATTTTACTTTAGGAAACAAATAATAGATTTTCGGGAAACAAATAAAGGATTTAAAAAAAATTAACAAGTAAACTATGATAAACAAATCTTATTGTGAAAGTGTTACTTTTTTCTCTACTCCTAATGGTGCACGTTGTTTCGTTCGTTCGCTTCGATCGATCACTAATTCCCGTTGTTGTTTTTCCAGCGATTCCTTTTTGTTACGATGGGCACACGTGGGCCTGCTCCAGATCCACTTCCTTACTTGCAAAATGAAAGCAATCAACCATCATTCCAAAATCTCCGCATTATTTCTTTCCTTACAATGCATATACATACCAACCATCAATCAAACCCATCCTCCTGGAAGGCCCACAAATCAAACTCTCGCTCGCTCATCCTCTCTCACTCAGGCCACCAGCAAGCATCATCCTCTGTCGATTCACGCCGCCATAGAACCTCTAGACTCCACGGATTCCTGTCGAACGCCTCCTCCCTCTGTCTGCAAGCGATGGTGCAGTTCCCCGCCCTCAACCTCTACCCAGCCGATCTGCCCTGGACTACACCGCCGGCCTTGAGTCTGATGATGAAGACAAAGCCTACGCCCCAGCAGCGTCCATGGGCGGGAGCAGCACCAACTCCGCCTCATGGAGAGAGGAGCAGAGGGGTCCAGGAGGAGTCAGGGAGTTGGGGATGGCAGTCCTCCGATGATGATGACGAAGCCTACGCCCCAGCAGCGTCCATGGGCGGGAGCAGCACCACCTCCGCCTCGTGGAGAGAGGAGCAGAGGGGTCCAGGAGGAGTCGGGGATGGTAGTCGACGACGATGAGTGCAACTACAACATGCCATCCAAACATGTCACTTAGATGAAGGTAACTGAACCAACCTAACTCTGAATGGTTCTATGTAGCAGACAGATCTGAAGCACCAACTAGCTTGAAATCTCATTGTTGATGTTACTCTGCATATATATTACGTGCTTAGTGTGCCAACGTTGATATTATTTGGATTCATATGATCAAATATGTGTGCTTTTTATCAAATTGCTGAGAATTTTCTTTCACTTATTACTCTGTTGCATAAAAAGTAATGGATTATGCTTTGGACATAGTTTTACGTTATTAGATGAACGAATATAACTCCATTAGTCATTCTCGCATGCATGGGCATACATGGAAACACAATTTGCCCATGCATAACTCCATTAGACTGAATAAATCTCTACTCCTAATGGAGCAGTTGGTAGCTTGCTACTCCAGTTTTATTTGCTCCCACCTCCCATCACCTCTCCCCACTGGTTTTCTTATCCATTGGTTTATTTTTTTAGTCCACTATTTTCTTTTAAAAATCAGCACTTTCCAAACATATAAAAGATCACGGATCTAACTTTCCTAACTTATCCAAATCAACCGATCTCTCTCATTAATGCAATTTGCTTTAGGAAACAAATAATAGATTTTCGGAAAACAAATAAAGGATTTAAAAAAATTAACAAGTAAACTATGATAAACAAATCTTATTGTGAAAGTGTTACTTTTTTCTCTACTCCTAATGGTGCACGTTGTTTCGTTCGTTCGCTTCGATCGATCACTAATTCCCGTTGTTGTTTTTCCAGCGATTCCTTTTTGTTACGATGGGCACACGTGGGCCTGCTCCAGATCCACTTCCTTACTTGCAAAATGAAAGCAATCAACCATCATTCCAAAATCTCCGCGTTATTCCTTTCCTTACAATGCATATACATACCAACCATCAATCAAACCCATCCTCCTGGAAGGCCCACAAATCAAACTCTTGCTCGCTCGTCCTCTCTCACTCAGGCCGCCAGCAAGCATCATCCTTTGTCGATTCACGCCGCCATAGCACCTCTAGACTCCACGGATTCCTGTCGAACGCCTCCTCCCTTTGTCTGCGAGCGATGGTGCAGTTCCCCGCCCTCAACCTCTACCCAGCCGATCTGCCCTGGACTACGCCGCCGGCCCGAGTCTGACGATGAAGACAAAGCCTACGCCCCAGCAGCGTTCATGGTCTGGAGCAGCACCACCTCCGCCTCATGGAGAGAGGAGCAGAGGGTTCCAGGAGGAGTCGGGGAGTTGGGGATGGCAGTCCTCCGATGATGACGACGAAGCCTACGCCCCAGCAGCGTCCATGGGCGGGAGCAGCACCACCCCCGCCTCGTGGAGAGAGGAGTAGAGGGGTCCAGGAGGAGTCGGGGATGGTAGTCGAGGACGGTGAGTCCAACTACAACATGCCATCCAAACATGTCACTTAGATGAAGGTAACTGAACCAACCTAGCTCTGAATGGTTCTATGTAGCAAACAGATCTGAAGCACCAACTAGCTTGAAATCTCATTGTTGATGTTACTCTGCATATATATTACGTGCTTAATGTGCCAACGCTGATATTATTTGGATTCATTTGATCAAATATGTGTGCTTTTTTATCAAATTGTTGAGAATTTTCTTTCACTTATTACTCTGTTGCATAAAAAGTAATGGATTATGCTTTGGACATAGTTTTACGTGATTAGATGAACGAATATAACTCCATTAGTCATTCTCGCATGCATGGGCGTACATGGAAACACAATTCGCCCATGCATAACTCCATTAGACTGAATAAACATGTAATAAAGAGAGAGTTTTCTTTTGTTCTCTTTCATGTTCATGTTCCTAATGAACCTATCATGAGTGACATCCAAATTTGTCTTGATGCTGAATTAAAGGTATATTGGTTCTTAAGTATTAACTTTTATTTATTTACCTTTGGCAGATTTAAGAAGTGGAACATGGAAAGAATTCTAGATTTGTACTACCTTCTCTGTTCACGGCAATGAAAGATAAGGCTTCGTGCAAGTGATCAGTTATTTTCAAGGTAATTTTTATATACACTCCAGTTGACCAATTATGTAGGATGCCAATGTACTTGGATTCATAGTTTATTTTTTCTGTCTGCTTTATGTGGCCTGTCTAATTTCTTTCTAGGCTTGAGCACCTTTCCTAAATTAAGCTCCAGCATTTTATTACACAAGGGATTTTTTCTTTTCTTTTCAAATAATAGACCAAATCCGAAGTTTAACACACATACATTAAGTTCATCAAGGTTAGCTTGGAATTATACTGGTCTATGACACACATAAATTTGTTGATCACATTCCTATAGGTATGTAGGCCATTAGTTGTCACTTGGGATGGGTGTGATATGTAGCATTTGATCCCAGGAATGAATGATTCTGTAATGGGTATGCTGTTTGGACAATAAAAGTTGAGGCCGACCTGTATTAGCACTATTATTTCCCGAGAGACTTGTTTTACAGGTGTCTGCATTTTTGTAATATGTTATGCACCTATTTGTATATGATGCACATTTTGTTCACTTGTTGCCTGGCGCAGGACGAACTTGTTGTTGTTAATTCGATTCAGTTCATCTTTAATTGATTGAGTGTGTGTCCATGTTCTAGGATGCCTATGGAGGTATTTTTTATGCAGAGTCCTGCCCATATGCTGGAATGCAAAAACAATCATGGTTGCAAGAAGCAGCATTTTAATCACATAGCCGAAATCATTATGAGAATGATATCTACTGTCTGTGCTACCTGCTACTCCATGTCAACAGTAGGTATGCATGCACCTTGCACCTTTCGTTTGCCATCTCCAGTATTCCCCCCTCTCACTGCAGTCTCCCTCCTCTAGGTGTTATTGATACTTTGTTAGAGTTGGATGAAAAATCGTCTAATGAGTGTTTGAAACTACAGACGTCATGGCTGCTGCAAATTATGTATGTGCTCCAAAGCTCCCTATTTAAATTCGAGCAGAACAGGCAGGTTCAGAACACATGTATCATTTTTGTATGCGACTTTTTCCTACCCCATTTAGAAAATGGTACTAGTGAAAGCAATGATTTATATTTTACTTGCCTTATAAACAAAGCTAATATAGCTAGGGAGTAAGAATTTTGCAAAGTAGGAACAACTTCTAAGTGTGCTTCTTCGGTCCTGAAATAAGTCTTGTCTTGCGTGGTTTCGCTCGGCTTTTGTTCTAAGAAGCAAAATGCTTCAGGTTTCGGCTGTTAGGACAAACAAGTCGTAAGCCACCAATGCCGAACTGTTTAATGATATTTTAGGAGGGTCAAGAAAAAGACTCAAAAGCATTGCTTGCTCCCTGATTCCAGTTTCTGCGGCCACCATTGATAAGCATGGAGCTGAGCAAATGAGTATCAAAAGGAAGTCAAGGAAACTTCGTCCTCTATGCTGCTTGCGATGTAGTTCTCTAGATGCTCATCAATTTCGCAAACTAGGATAACACCCACTATTTTCACTTATTTTAAATTGTCAGATCCTATAATGGCATGGATAATTGTGTTGATGCCATTGTTTCCTAATTACTATGATATAATTTGCCAAATGAGGAGGTGGCAGAGGTGCCGCCCAAGGAGGTCAGGGGAAGGAGGTCAATAAGGCTGGGGAGCGGAGGCGGGGGTTGACGGGTTAGAGAATGATCAAGCATGTGAATCTATAGCACAAGCTCATGATTTATCAAGGGAGTGGTGCTGCCGCCGGAGTAGAAAATCGTATCTCATATTAAGCTGTTTTTGTCTTTTGTTTTTGTACAAATTTGGTGCAGGCAAAATTTTGATGACGATATATATAAGATGACTAGCATTATCTTTTTACTGAGTGCATGTTCGGGTAACTCACTTAGAATGGGAGTCAGTGGAATTTGTGATAAGAGTGAGGATTGAGAGTGAGCGTAGGGTGGGGGTTGGGATTCGCAACATTAGTAACACATGAGTAATAGACAGTATTATGGATTATAGTGAGTACTCTCAACAATGTTAGAAGCACTACTATATGATTACAACAGCACATTTCTGATATAAAGTAAGATTAAAATGTATCGCCTGCAGTTAGGACTCACTGAGACTCACGGCCCCCGCGTCGCCAACACTTGGTGACACGGGGGAGATCGCGCCGCCGCGCCCTAGGCCTCCTCTCCCCGATCTCTTCCTCCTGCCGCCACCCGAGTTCACCTCGGCGAAGCCCGGGCTGTGGGCTGTGACGGTAGCGGCGGGGTCTTCTCCCTCGCGCGCGGTGGCATCTTCCTCTGGCGGCGGCAACGTGGCCACTCCAGTGATTCGGCGGCGCGGTGCTACGGGATCTCGGCAGAGGATGTGGCGACGGCGGCGGCGCAGCCTCCCGTGGTGGTGGTCGGAATCTCGGATCTCGCCGGGCTCAGTTGGGCTTAGGCGGGTCGACGGATCTGGTGTGCGGTGGCAGGCTTGCGCGGTGGACCTAACGTAATCGGCTGCTCTGGCACCGTGGTGGTGCCGTGGCCGGTTAGGCGGCGACGGCTGTTTCCTTTTGGCGATCCATGCACAAAAAGGTGGATGGAGTTCTTCGAATAGATCTGGGTGAAAACCCGCTCTCGGCTAGATGTCAAGGCCGGCAATGGCGGTGCTCTTCGGCGACGTTCCCTTCTTGGAGGCATCGCCGTGGAGAACTTCTAGGCCAACATCTGCTACCGTGTGAGTGCGTCGGACCGGTGTGTAACCCAGTCCGGGTATGTGGCTAGGCTGGGGCATCTGGCGTTAGATGTTAGGCTTTGCTGCGATGTCTATTTGGTATTAGGCTCGGACAATTGGCACCCCTTCATCAAGGGGATAGGAGCAACAGGTGTTCCTTGGATGGTGGCTTCAGGCGTATGGATGTATTACTTTATAAGGTCTTTGAGAATAATTCATAAAATGGCTGCATGCATCATTCAGATGCAGAGCCCGGGGGTACATCCTCCTTTTCAAAAAAAATCTGACCAATGTAAGCTGAGGAAAAAGTTTTATTATACTTGCTCAAATATCATGCAAATGAAGCTAAAGACAACATTTCTAATATTGTGTGAGAATTTCTTAAGCGCAACACAAGGAACAATAGATATTAATTTTTAATAGAATTTTAGTTGGATCACCGCTCTATATTTATATAGTGTTAATTTATCTTTTTTATCAATTTACATTGCAAGTGAATTGGACTTCAATAAATACCCTGATTGTGCCCGTGCTATTTGTCTCTGCATGTGAAATTTGACATGCGTTATGTTTACATAATTCTAGCAAAAAAATCGTAGCACATGGCAAGGCACCGACATTCCCGTGCTATCTTATCTCTACATGTGAAAGTTTACGCATTATGTCTATACAACTCAACAAAAATATTTCAAAAGCCCGTGGCAACGCACGGGCATTCTACTAGTAGCCTGTAATGTGGTAGTTTTTTGCTATATACTCCTTGCAGTTGGGCAACCGACTAACAACCTTCTCTTCAACTCATGCTCTTGCAACCTCCCCAAGAGGTTTGGGTGCGTTTGGCACCCCTTGATCGTTGCAATCCCGTGGATATTCGTTTGTTATTCCTAGAATGCACAAGTGTTCCATGACATTGACCAACTGACAAATGCAAAGTGTTCTCATGATATGGTTTGTCTTGTTCAAGTTGTTGGGCCTTAGAGTAGCCATCGACTCAGGTTTGAGTACATCCGGGTATGATCAGGCTCACCGTTGTTATCCTTATGCTCCTTTTGAACGGAATTCAGATGTGGATTCTCTTCCGCGGTGAACGATTCTTAAAAAATATCGTTATGCATCATGAGTTCGATCCATTGACCCTTATTGTCAGATGTAGATGCATTGCATCACAAACGTCGCCTCCAATAAACATTGTTGTGGATCGACGCTCTAACACTTAGATTCCACAGCTGCACTTTGGATCCAGATGCATGCTGCTCTTGTCAATTTGTAATGGAATTGAACTTTGAAGTTTAATCACTCACAGGAGAAGGAACCGATTAAGCAAGTAAATTTGAAGTTTAATCACTCACAGGAGAAAGAACCGATTAAGCAAGTACTACACTGCAATGGACAGCGCGCAAAGTGACAACACAATAGACCCGTCAAAAAAAAAAAGTGACAACACAATAGAGACAAGTAGACTACAGGAGTGGCGGAATGTACCCTAACTGGACCGTGTGCATCTCACGATCTTGATGAATATGTCAAGTTTTTATTCAAGTTTGACGTGCTTATTTAGTTATATATCCTGATGAATATGGGAAGTTTTCAGAAGGCAACTCCTGCGCCGTCGGCGGCCGTGGGCTTGTACCCGGAGTCGTGAGCCGCCTTGTCCGACGGCGGCATGTCGCCGAACACCATCCCCCCGAAGCCTCCGCTGAGCAGCCCCGTCCCGAGCCCCAGCGCGAAGCTGCCGTTCCTTACGTAATAATTCTTCTGCGCTGGCGACGCAGCGGCCGTGCCACAGCCGGCAGCTGGCTTGGGCGCCGGCGGCATGCGAGCACACGCCTGAGGGTAGCGCGGCACCGCCGCCTCCGGCGCGTATACGTACGTTGGAGGACAGTACTGCCACGGCGGCAGCTCGCACCCCACCACCGTGGAGTCGTCCCAGCACGACCCTTCGTCCTGATGATGAGGCAGCGGCACCATCACGGGGCCGAAGCGGTACGCCACGGTGAGCATGCCCCGGTGCTCGGTGCAGTGCACCTTCCGGACCGGGTACGACTCGCACCGCGGCGGGCCGCCGACGCAGGCGCAGGCCAGCAGGTCGGCGATAGGGATGAACACCTCGCCGACGTCGCGGTCGTCGAAGCCGAAGAGGCGCTCCGTGCGGAGGAGCACGTGGAGGTAGGCGCCCGCGGCGGCGGCCTTGGCGGCCGTGGGCGGGACGGTGAACATGAACGTTTCGTCCCACCTCGGGTGCCGGGCGCCGTCGCGGTCGACCTGGCTGCACCGCCGCGTGCGAGGGTCGCCGAACACGGACGTGATGGCGTACACCTCCATGCGGCTGAACACGTTGACATCCTTCAGGTTCTGACCCGACACCAGCGTCAGCTCCAGCACCCTGTGCGCCATTGCTAACCGCCCCAGCGCTGTTGGAGAAAGGGAAACTACGCGGCGAGCTGCGAGCTTTGCTGTACGGGCTTATTGCGGCCATGGCGCGCAGGGGGTATGTATAGAAGAGTCGTGCTGGGCCCGCTGCCAGCGACGTTCGAGTCGATCGCCTGCTCCAAGTTTGGCGCCTGGGCAACACGCCTGCATGGATGTGCACGCATCCGATGCCAATGGACATTTCAACAGAATGTGCGCAACAGCTAGCTAGCTTGTTACCGATCACATTTGATATACAAAATTCTAAATTTTAAACTCTAAAGATCTCAACATCTCTTCTAGAATACCTATGGATTATGGTTATGAATCAGTGAATTGTATAAGACTGTTAGGTTGCTTCTGATGAAAGATTGTTCTACTTTTTCCCACTGATGCGACATATAATTTTCCAAACTACTGGAAGAGTGGAAGGTGCATGATCTTTTCCACTAGACGGAATAGAGTTCACAATCATAACTGTGGACCAGCTGCATGCCCAATTGCCCATGAAGAACTGGCAGAAAGAACTGCATGCAGAATGTATTCTTTCCAAAAGGAGAAATTCTATAATTACAAATAAATATTCTTATGTAGGTAATAACTACTCCCTCCGTCGCATAGTATATGTCAAAAAACGTCCTACATTGTGGGATGGAGGGAGTGGTAGGTAACAAAGTTATTTGATTAACCATGTGAATTTAAACGCTGGATAAAAACATTAAATTGAAGGACAGAAAAAATGAGCACCTAAGAAAAAAACATTCCTCAAATTGAACTTACAAATGATAATGAAACAAAAAAAACTCATACTCCTCATGTAAAAAATGGGTAATATTTTTTTTGAATTGTTAAAATACATTCAAATCAAATGTTGAATAATCAAACTCAAAGACACCAATCGAGCTTTTTTTTAGAATCTCACAAAACTTTATAACTCCATACGTCACGATGTTTACAGGGATGAATACAAGATCACCGGGAAGTCCTATCCTAACCAGACATGGCAGCCATACCCTAACAAAACTTTGCAAGATTCTATACTCATGACTAAAAACACATGAAAAAAATTACCAGATCTAGCTAGTAGTATTTCTTGAACTACAACACCGAAACTTGCTGAGCTTCCCTTCTTAATTGCATCAATGGACACCTTGCAATCGTATGCAACAAAAACTCGGTTTATGTACAAATCTTCTGATAGGGCCTACCACTAGTAGAAAACATGGCTTTGGTTCGGGCAGGGCAAGCCCATTAGTCCCGGTTCAGTCACGAATCGGGACCAATGGTGGCATTCGTCCCGGTTCTTTAGCCTAGGGGGCCGGCCGGGGCCTCGTGGGCATTGGTCCCGGTTCGTATGGACCCATTTGTCCCGGTTCTAGGCACGAACCGGGACCAATGGGCCTCGCTCCTGGCCCACAAACATTGGTCCCGGTTCTTGGCTCAAACCGGGATAGAAGGCTGGGCTTTAGTCCCGGTTCCAGCCACGAACCGAGACAAATGAGTTGCCTATATATACCCCGTCGCCGCAGCAGAGCACTCCACAGTGCTCTATTTTTTCTGGCCGGCGAGGAGAGGGAATTTGGGTGCTCTAGCTCACCTCCTATGCACATGAGGTGTTCGATGAAATGCATGAGCCACGCTAGTCAAGCTTTCTCCTCTCGAAGCTCGACCTCCAAGCTCCATTTTCCCCGAGATTTGTCTAGGTTTAGCGGTCCGTCACGTCCCGTCCCCGTCTTCACCGCCGTCGATCGCGCGCGCCGATCTCGTCGCCTGCACCACCGTGGTGAGCCTCTTGTTCTTATCTTCTTCTGTAAGAAAAAAATTCTTACTTTAGATAGATACTTGTCTAATTTTCTTGCTTTTATTATTGCTTGTTATCATATAGTGTGATGGTTTTGGTATCCGCCCCCGCCGGCCCTCGTCCTGGCTATGATTCGGATGTGGTATATATTATCTTTTATAACTATTTGGTTCCTTTATTGTTTATGACAATTATGCCCATCAAGTTGACATAGATTTTATTTACGTAGGAGGTAGTTGAACCGGAAACTCCAACCGACCCTATTATCGAGAGGTTAAAATTAGTTGAAGAAGAAAACAATTACTTGAAGGAAAAAATAAAAAAATTGGGGAGGAGAAGATGATATTGGAGTTGCATGTCGCGGATGTCGTCGATGATCATAAGATCAAGATGGATGCAATGCGGTTGAAGATTAGAAAGACTGGAAAATATGCCATTCATACCGAGGCTTGGTATCATTATGCCATTGGATCAATTTTTACCTTGGTTGTGATTATGATAGCATTTCTTGTTGCATTGAAAGGTTTTACATAGTATCAATGTATAGTTTAACTAGATGCTCTGGAGAGCTATATGTTGTTCAATGAGAACTATGTATGTACTTTGTTTTTAATGTGATGATGAACTTCTATTCATTTGGTCACTTATCTATTCATGAGAGCTATATGTACTAAATTGATGATGTGGCTTTGAATGGTGTATTTTGAACACAAAAAATCTATGGAGTTTAAACAAGTTCAAAAAAATGAAATCCCTTTGTAGCAGACGAGTTTCCGTATGAAACCCTCATACTTCAAAAGAGATTGTCATTTTTGTACACGAAGTGCATCCATTTTTTGCCACAACCCCCTCTACTTTCTTTCATATGCTATGTGGATGAAATGATGATACCATGCCAACTTTCAACCTTTTTAGAGTTCATTTGAAATGCTTTTCAATTTCAGGGTCATATAGCTCAAAATAATCAGTAAATGCATGAAAAATAACAAATGAAGTCGGAAAGGGTTGAAAATTGATGATGTGGCTTTGAATGGTGCATTTTGAACACAGAAAAACTCGGGAGTTCAAATAAGTTAAAAAAATGAAATCCCTTTGTAATAGACGAGTTTCCGTATGAAACCCTCATACTTCGAAAGAGATTATCCGTTTTGTACACGAAGTCCATCCAGTTTTGGCCGTAACCCTCTCTACTTTCTTGCACGTGCTATGTGGATGAAATGATGATACCATGCCAACTTTCAACCTTTTCAGAGTTCATTTGAAATGCTTTTCAATTTCAGGGTCTTATAGCTCAAAATAATCAGTAAATGCATGAAAAATAAAAAATGAAGTCAGAAATGGCTGAAAATTGATGATGTGGCTTTGAATGGTGCATTTTGAACACAGAAACACTATGGAGTTCAAAAAAGTTGAAAAAATGAAATCCCTTTGTAACAGACGAGTTTCCGTATGAAACCCTATAATTCGAAATAGATTGTCCGTTTTGTACACGAAGTGCATCTAGTTTTTGCTGTAACCCTCTCTACCTTCTTGCACATGCTATGTGGATGAAATGATGATACTATGCCAACTTTCAACCTTTTCAGAGTTCATTTGAAATGCTTTTCAGTTTCAGGGTCTTATAGCTCAAAATAATCAGTAAATGCATAAAAAATAACAAATGAAGTCGGAAAGGGTTGAAAATTGATGATGTGGCTTTGAATGGTGCATTTTGAACACATAAAAACTCAGGAGTTCCAATAAGTTAAAAAATGAAATCCCTTTGTAACAGACGAGTTTCCGTATGAAACCCTCATACTTCGAAAGAGATTGTCCGTTTCGTACACGAAGTGCATCCAGTTTTGGCCGTAACCCTATCTACTTTCTTGCACATGCTATATGGATGAAATGATGATACCATGCCAACTTTCAACCTTTTCAGAGTTCATTTGAAATGCTTTTCAATTTCAGGGTCTTATAGCTCAAAATAATCAGATAATGCATGAAAAATAAAAAATGAAGTCAGAAATGGTTGAAAATTGATGATGTGGCTTTGAATGGGGCATTTTGAACACAGAAAAACTATGGAGTTCAAACAAGTTGAAAAAAATGTAATCCCTTTGTAACAGACGAGTTTCCGTATGAAACCCTCATACTTCAAAAGAGATTATCCGTTTTGTACACAAAGTGCATCCAGTTTTTGCCGTAACCCTCTCTACATTCTTGCACATTCTATGTGGATGAAATGATGATACCATGCCTACTTTCAACCTTTTCAGAGTTCATTTGAAATGATTTTCAATTTTAGGGTCTTATAGCTCAAAATAATCAGTAAATGCATGCAAAATAACAAATGAAGTCAGAAAGGGTTGAAAATTGATGATGTGGCTTTGAATGGTACATTTTGAACACAAAAAAACTCTGGAGTTCAAATAAGTTCAAAAAAATGAAATCCCTTTGTAGCAGACGAGTTTCCGTATGAAACCATCATACTTCAAAAGAGATTGTCCGTTTTATACACGGAGTGCATCCAGTTTTTTCCGTAACCCTCTCTACTTTCTTGCACATGCTATGTGGATGAAATGATGATACCATGCCAAATTTCAACCTTTTTCAGAGTTCATTTGAAATGCTTTTCAATTTCAGGGTCTTATAGCTCAAAATAATCAGTAAATGCATGAAAAATAACAAATGAAGTCGGAAAGGGTTGAAACTTGATGATGTGGCTTTGAATGGTGCATTTTGAACACAGAAAAACTATGGAGTTCAAACAAGTTAAAAAATGAAATCCCTTTGTAACAGACGGGTTTCCGTATGAAACCCTCACACTTCGAAAGAGATTGTCCATTTTGTACACGAAGTGCTTCCAATTTTTGCCGTAACCCTCTCTACTTTCTTGCACATGCTATGTGGATGAAATGATGATACCATGCGAACTTTAAACCTTTTAAGAGTTCATTTGAAATGTTTTTCAATTTCAGGGTCTTATAGCTCAAAATAATCAGTAAATGCATGAAAAATAACAAATGAAGTCAGAAAGGGTTGAAAATTGATGATGTGGCTTTGAATGGTGCATTTTGAACACAAAAAAACTAGGGAGATCAAATAAGTTAAAAAATGAAATCCCTTGGTAACAGACGAGTTTCCTATGAAACCCTCATACTTCGAAAGAGATTTTCCGTTTTGTACATGAAGTGCATCCAGTTTTTGCCGTAACCCTCTATACTTTCTTGCACATGCTATGTGGGTGAAATGATGATACCATGCCAACTTTCAACCTTTTCAGAGTTCATTTGAAATGCTTTTCAATTTTAGGGTCTTATAGCTCAAAATAATCAATAAATGCATGAAAAATAAAAAATGAAGTCAGAAAGGGTTGAAACTTGATTATGTGGCTTTGAATGGTGCATTTTGAACATAGAAAAACTATGGAGTTCAAACAAGTTAAAAAAATGAAATCCCTTTGTAACAGACGAGTTTCCGTATGAAACCCTCATTCTTTAAAAGAGATTGTCCGTTTTGTACACGAAGTGCATGCAGTTTTTTCCGTAACTCTCTCTACTTTCTTTCACATGCTATGCGGATGAAATGATGATACCATGCCAACTTTCAACCTTTTCAGAGTTCATTTGAATTGCTTTTCAATTTCATGGTCTTATAGCTCAAAATAATCAGTAAATGCATGAAAAATAACAAATGAAGTCAGAAAGGGTTGAAAATTGATGATGTGGCTTTGAATGGTGCATTTTGAACACAGGAAAACTATGGAGTTCAAACAAGTTAAAAAATGAAATCCCTTTGTAAGAGACGAGTTTCCGTATTGTGATGATGAACTTCTATTAATTTGGTCACTTATCTATTCATGAGAGCTATATGTACTAAATTGATGATGTGGCTTTGAATGGTGTATTTTGAACACAGAAAAACTATGGAGTTTAAACAAGTTCAAAAAAATGAAATCCCTTTGTAGCAGACGAGTTTCCGTATGAAACCCTCATACTTCGAAAGAGATTCTCCGTTTTGTACACGAAGTGCATCCAGTTTTTGCCACAACCCTCTCTACTTTCTTGCATATGCTATGTGGATGAAATGATGATACCATGCCAACTTTCAACCTTTTCAGAGTTCATTTGAAATGCTTTTCAATTTCAGGGTCATATAGCTCAAAATAAACAGTAAATGCATGAAAAATAACAAATGAAGTCGAAAAGGGTTGAAAATTGATGGTGTGGCTTTGAATGGTGCATTTTGAACACAGAAAAACTCGGGAGTTCAAATAAGTTAAAAAATGAAATCCCTTTGTAATAGACGAGTTTCCGTATGAAACCCTCATACTTCGAAAGAGATTGTCCGTTTTGTACACGAAGTGCATCCAGTTTTGGCCGTAACCCTCTCTACTTTGTTGCACATGCTATGTCAATGAAATGATGATACCATGCCAACTTTCAACCATTTCAGTGTTCATTTGAAATGTTTTTCTATTTCAGGGTCTTATAGCTCAAAATGATCAGTAAATGCATGAAAAATAAAAAAATGAAGTCAGAAATGCCTGAAAATTGATTATGTGGCTTTGAATCGTGCATTTTGAACACAGAAAAACTATGGAGTTCAAAAAAGTTGAAAAAAAAATGAAATCCCTTTGTATCAGACGAGTTTCCATATGAAACCCTATACTTCGAAATAGATTGTCCGTTTTATACACGAAGTGCATCTAGTTTTTGCCGTAACCCTCTCTACCTTCTTGCACATGCTATGTGGATGAAATGATGATACTATGCCAACTTTCAACCTTTTCAGAGATCATTTGAAATGCTTTTCAATTTCAGGGTCTTATAGGTCAAAATAATCAGTAAATGCATAAAAAATAACAAATGAAGTCAGAAAGGGTTGAAAATTGATGATGTGGCTTTGAATGGTGCATTTTGAACACAGAAAAACTCGGGAGTTCCAATAAGTTAAAAAATGAAATCCCTTTGTAACAGACGAGTTTCAGTATGAAACCGTCATACTTCGAAAGAGATTGTCCGTTTCATACACGAAGTGCATCCAGTTTTGGCCGTAACCCTCTCTGCTTTCTTGCACATGATATGTGGATGAAATGATGATACCATGCCAACTTTCAACCTTTTCAGAGTTCATTTGAAATGCTTTTCAATTTCAGGGTCTTATAGCTCAAAATAATCAGTAAATGCATGAAAAATAAAAAATGAAGTCAGAAATGGTTGAAAATTGATGACGTGGCTTTGAATGGGGCATTTTGAACATAGAAAAACTATGGAGTTCAAACAAGTTGAAAAAAATGTAATCCCTTTGTAACAGACGAGTTTCCGTATGAAACCCTCATACTTCGAAAGAGATTATCCGTTTTGTACACGAAGTGCATCCAGTTTTTGCCGTAACCTTCTCTACTTTCTTGCACATTATATGTGGATGAAATGATGATACCATGCCTACTTTCAACCTTTTCAGAGTTCATTTGAAATGCTTTTCAATTTTTGGGTCTTATAGCTCAAAATAATCAGTAAATGCATGAAAAATAACAAATGAAGTCAGAAAGGGTTGAAATTGATGATGTGGCTTTGAATGGTACATTTTGAACACAGAAAAACTCTGGAGTTCAAATAAGTTCAAAAAAATGAAATCCCTTTGTAGCAGACGAGTTTCCGTATGAAACCCTCATACTTCAAAAGAGATTGTCCGTTTTATACACGGAGTGCATCCATTTTTTGCCATAACCCTCTCTACTTTCTTGCACATGCTATGTGGATGAAATGATGATACCATGTCAACTTTCAACCTTTTCAGAGTTCATTTAAAATGCTTTTCCATTTGAGGGTCTTATAGCTCAAAATAATCAGTAAATGCATGAAAAATAACAAATGAAGTCAGAAAGGGTTGAAAATTGATGATGTGGCTTTGAATGGTGCATTTTGAACACAGAAAAACTACGGAGTTCAAACAAGTTAAAGAATGAAATCCCTTTGTAACAGACGGGTTTCCGTATGAAACCCTCACACTTCGAAAGAGATTGTCCATTTTGTACACGAAGTGCTTCCAATTTTTGCCGTAACCCTCTCTACTTTCTTGCACATGCTATGTGGATGAAATGATGATATCATGCCAACTTTAAACCTTTTAAGAGTTCATTTGAAATGCTTTTCAATTTCAGGGTCTTATAGCTCAAAATAATCAGTAAATGCATGAAAAATAACAAATGAAGTCAGAAACGGTTGAAAATTGATGATGTGGCATTGAATGGTGCATTTTGAACACAGAAAAACTATGGAGATCAAATAAGTTAAAAAAATGAAATCCCTTGGTAATAGACGAGTTTCCTATGAAACCGTCATACTTCGAAAGAGATTGTCCGTTTTGTACATGAAGTGCATCCAGTTTTTGCCGTAACCCTCTATACTTTCTTGCACATGCTATGTGGGTGAAATGATGATACCATGCCAACTTTCAACCATTTCAGAGTTCATTTGAAATGCTTTTCAATTTTAGGGTCTTATAGCTCAAAATAATCAATAAATGCATGAAAAATAAAAAATGAAGTCAGAAAGGGTTGAAAATTGATGATGTGGCTTTGAATGGTGCATTTTGAACACAGAAAAACTATGGAGTTCGAACAAGTTAAAAAAATGAATTCCCTTTGTAACAGACGAGTTTCCGTATGAAACCCTCATACTTTAAAAGAGATTGTCCGTTTTGTACACGAAGTGCATCCAATTTTTTTCCGTAACTCTCTCTACTTTCTTGCACATGCTATGAGGATTAAATGATTATACCATGCCAACTTTCAACCTTTTCAAAGTTCATTGAAATGCTTTTCAATTTCAGGGTCCTATAGCTTAAAATAATCAGTAAATGCATGAAAAATATCAAATGAAGTCAGAAAGGGTTGAAAATTGATGATGTGGTTTTGAATGGTGCATTTTAAACACAGAAAAACTCTGGAGTTCAAATAAGTTCAAAAAAATGAAATCCCTTTGTAACAGACGAGTTTCCGTATGAAACCATAATACTTCGAAAGGGATTGTCCGTTTTGTACACGAAGTGCATCCAGTTTTTGCTGTAACCCTCTCTACTTTCTTTCACATGTTATGTGGATGAAGTGATGATACCGTGCCAACTTTCAACCTTTTCAGAGTTCATTTGAATTGCTTTTCAATTTCATGGTCTTATAGCTCAAAATAATCAGTAAATGCATGAAAAATAACAAATGAAGTTAGAAAGGGTTGAAAATTGATTATGTGGCTTTGAATGGTGCATTTTGAACACAGGAAAACTATGGAGTTCAAACAAGTTAAAAAATGAAATCCCTTTGTAAGAGACGAGTTTCCGTATTGTGATGATGAACTTCTATTAATTTGGTCACTTATCTATTCATGAGAGCAATATGTACTAAATTGCTGATGTGGCTTTGAATGGTGTATATTGAACACAGAAAAACTATGGAGTTTAAACAAGTTCAAAAAAAATGAAATCCCTTTGTAGCAGACGAGTTTCCGTATGAAACCCTCATACTTCGAAAGAGATTGTCCATTTTGTACACGAAGTGCATCCAGTTTTTGCCACAACCCTCTCTACTTTCTTGCATATGCTACGTGGATGAAATGATGATACCGTGCCAACTTTCAACCTTTTCAGAGTTCATTTGAAATGCTTTTCAATTTCAGGGTCATATAGCTCAAAATAATCAGTAAATGCATGAAAAATAACAAATGAAGTCGACAAGGGTTTAAAATTGATGATGTGGCTTTGAATGGTGCATTTTGAACACAGAATAACTCTGGAGTTCAAATAAGTTAAAAAATGAAATCCCTTTGTAATAGACGAGTTTCCGTATGAAACCCTCATACTTCGAAAGAGATTGTCCGTTTTGTACACGAAGTGCATCCAGTTTTGGCCGTAACCCTCTCTACTTTCTTGCAAATGCTATGTCAATGAAATGATGATACCATGCCAACTTTCAACCTTTTCAGAGTTCATTTGAAATGCTTTTCTATTTCAGGGTCTTATAGCTCAAAATAATCAGTAAATGCATGAAAAATAAAAAATGAAGTTAGAAATGGCTGAAAATTGATGATGTGGCTTTGAATGGTGCATTTTGAACAAAGAAAAACTATGGAGTTCAAAAAAGTTGAAAAAAAAATGAAATCCCTTTGTAACAGACGAGTTTCCGTATGAAACCCTATACATCGAAATAGATTGTCCATTTTGTACACGAAGTGCATCTAGTTTTTGCCGTAACCCTCACTACCTTCTTGCACATGCTATGTGGATGAAATGATGATACTATGCCAACTTTCAACCTTTTCAGAGTTCATTTGAAATGTTTTTCAATTTCAGGGTCTTATAGCTCAAAATAATCAGTAAATGCATAAAAAATAACAAATGAAGTGGATGAAATGATGATGTGGCTTTGAATGGCGCATTTTGAATGCAGAAAATCTTGGGAGTTCCAATAAGTTAAAAAATGAAATCCCTTTGTAACAGACCAGTTTCCGTATGAAACCCTCATACTTCGAAAGAGATTGTCCGTTTCATACACGAAGTGCATCCAGTTTTGGCCGTAACCCTCTCTACTTTCTTGCACATGCTATGTGGATGAAATGATGATACTATGCCAACTTTCAACCTTTTCAGAGTTCATTTGAAATGTTTTTCAATTTCAGGGTCTTATAGCTCAAAATAATCAGTAAATGCATAAAAAATAACAAATGAAGTGGATGAAATGATGATGTGGCTTTGAATGGCGCATTTTGAATGCAGAAAATCTTGGGAGTTCCAATAAGTTAAAATATGAAATCCCTTTGTAACAGACGAGTTTCCGTATGAAACCCTATACTTCGAAATAGATTGTCCGTTTTGTAAAAAAAGTGCATCTAGTTTTTGCCGTAACCCTCTCTACCTTCTTGCACATGCTATGTGGATGAAATGATGATACTATGCCAAATTTCAACCTTTTCAGAGTTCATTTGAATTTTTTTTCAATTTCAGGGTCTTATAGCTCAAAATAATTAGTAAATGCATAAAAAAATAACAAATGAAGTCAGAAAGGGTTGAAAATTGATGATGTGGCTTTGAATGGTGCATTTTGAACGCGGAAAAAACTTGGGAGTTCTAATAAGTTAAAAAATGAAATCCCTTTGTAACAGACGAGTTTCCGTATGAAACCCTCATACTTCGAAAGAGATTGTCCGTTTCATACACGAAGTGCATCCAGTTTTGGCCGTAACCCTCTCTAATTTCTTGCACATGCTATGTGGATGAAATGATGATACCATGCCAACTTTCAACCTTTTCAGAGTTCATTTGAAATGCTTTTCAATTTCAGGGTCTTATAGCTCAAAATAATCAGTAAATGCATGAAAAATAAAAAATGAAGTCAGAAATGGTTGAAAATTGATGATGTGGCTTTGAATGGGGCATTTTGAACACAGAAAAACTATGGAGTTCAAACAAATTGAAAAAAATGTAATCCCTTTATAACAGACGAGTTTCCGTATGAAACCCTCATAGTTCGAAAGAGATTGTCCGTTTTGTACACGAACTGGATCCAGTTTTTGCCGTAACCCTCTCTACTTTCTTGCACATTCTATGTGGATGAAATGATGATACCATGCCTACTTTCAACCTTTTTAGAGTTCATTTGAAATGCTTTTCAATTTTAGGGTCTTCTAGCTCAAAATAATCAGTAAATGCATGAAAAATAACAAATGAAGTCAGAAAGGGTTGAAAATTGATGATGTGGCTTTGAATGGTACATTTAGAACACAAAAAAACTCTGGATTTCAAATAAGTTCAAAAAAATGAAATCCCTTTGAAGCAGACGAGTTTCCGTATGAAACGCCCATACTTCAAAAGAGATTGTCCGTTTTATACACGGAGTGCATCTAGTTTTTGCCGTAACCCTCTCTACCTTCTTGCACATGCTATGTGGATGAAATGATGATATTATGCCAACTTTCAACCTTTTCAGAGTTCATTTGAAATGTTTTTCAATTTCAGGGTCTTATAGCTCAAAAAAATCAGTAAATGCATAAAAAAACAACAAATGAAGTCAGAAAGGGTTGAAAATTGATGATGTGGCTTTGAATGGTGCATTTTGAACGCAGAAAAAACTCGGGAGTTCTAATAAGTTAAAAAATGAAATCCCTTTGTAACAGACGAGTTTCCGTATGAAACCCTCATACTTCGAAAGAGATTGTCCGTTTCATACACGAAGTGCATCCAGTTTTGGCCGTAACCCTCTCTACTTTCTTGCACATGCTATGTGGATGAAATGATGATACCATGCCAACTTTCAACCTTTTCAGAGTTCATTTGAAATGCTTTTCAATTTCAGGGTCTTATAGCTCAAAATAATCAGTAAATGCATGAAAAATAAAAAATGAAGTCAGAAATGGTTGAAAATTGATGATGTGGCTTTGAATTGGGCATTTTGAACACAGAAAAACTATGGAGTTCAAACAAGTTGAAAAAAATGTAATCCCTTTGTAACAGACGAGTTTCCGTATGAAACCCTCATACTTCGAAAGAGATTGTCCGTTTTGTACACGAAGTGCATCCAGTTTTTGCCGTAACCCTCTCTACTTTCTTGCACATTGTATGTAGATGAAATGATGATACCATGCCTAATTTCAACCTTTTCAGAGTTCATTTGAAATGCTTTTCAATTTTAGGGTCTTCTAGCTCAAAATAATCAGTAAATGCATGAAAAATAACAAATGAAGTCAGAAAGGGTTGAAAATTGATGATGTGGCTTTGAATGGTACATTTAGAACACAGAAAAACTCTGGACTTCAAATAAGTTCAAAAAATGAAATCCCTTTGTAGCAGACGAGTTTCCGTATGAAACCCCCATACTTCAAAAGAGATTGTCCGTTTTATACACGGAGTGCATCCAGTTTTTGCCGTAACCCTCTCTACTTTCTTGCACATGCTATGTGGATGAAATGATGATACCATGCCAACTTTCAACCTTTTCAGTGTTCATTTGAAATGCTTTTCAATTTCAGTGTTTTATAGCTCAAAATAATCAGTAAATGCATAAAAATAACAAATGAAGTCAGAAAGGGTTGAAAATTGATGATGTGGCTTTGAATGGTACATTTTGAACACAGAAAAACTCTGGAGTTCAAATAAGTTCAAAAAAATGAAATCCCTTTGTAGCAGACGAGTTTCCGTATGAAACCCCCATACTTCAAAAGAGATTGTCCGTTTTATACACGGAGTGCATCCAGTTTTTGCCGTAACCCTCTCTACTTTCTTGCACATGCTATGTGGATGAAATGATGATACCATGCCAACTTTCAACCTTTTCAGAGTTCATTTGAAATGCTTTTCAATTTCAGGGTCTTATAGCTCAAAATAATCAGTAAATGCATAAAAATAACAAATGAAGTCAGAAAGGGTTGAAAATTGATGATGTGGCTTTGAATGGTGCATTTTTAACACAGAAAAACTATGGAGTTCAAACAAGTTAAAAAATGAAATCCCTTTGTAACAGACGGGTTTCCGTATGAAACCCTCACACCTCGAAAGAGATTGTCCATTTTGTACACGAAGTGCTTCCAGTTTTTGCCGTAACCCTCTCTACTTTCTTGCACATGCTATGTGGATGAAATGATGATACCATTTCAACTTTAAACCTTTTAAGAGTTCATTTGAAATGTTTTTCAATTTCAGGGTCTTATAGCTCAAAATAATCAGTAAATGCATGAAAAATAACAGATGAAGTCAGAAAGGGTTGAAAATTGATGATGTGGCTTTGAATGGTGCATTTTGAACATAGAAAAACTATGGAGATCAAATAAGTTAAAAAAATGAAATCCCTTGGTAACACACGAGTTTCCTATGAAACCCTCATACTTCGAAAGAGATTGTCCATTTTGTACATGAAGTGCATCCAGTTTTTGCCATAACCCTCTATACTTTCTTGCACATCCTATGTGGGTGAAATGATGATACCATGCCAACTTTCAACCTTTTCAGAGTTCATTTGAAATGCTTTTCAATTTGAGGGTCTTATAGCTCAAAATATTGAGTAAATGCATGAAAATTAACAAATGAAGTCAGAATGGTTGAAGATTGATGTGGTGGCTTTGAATGGTGCATTTTGAACACAGAAAAACTATGGAGTTCAAACAAGTTAAAAAAATGAAATCCCTTTATAACAGACGAGTTTCCGTATGAAACCCTCATACTTCGAAAGAGATCGTCCGTTTTGTAGACGAAGTGCATCCAGTTTTTGCCATAACCCTCTCTACTTTCTTGCACATGCTATGTGGATGAAATGATGATACCATGCCAACTTTCAACCTTTTCAGAGTTCATTTGAAATGCTTTTCAATTTCAGGGTCATATAGCTCAAAATAATCAGTAGATGCATTAAAAATAACAAATGAAGTCGGAAAGGGTTGAAAATTGATGATGTGGCTTTGAATGGTGCATTTTGAACACAGAAAAACTATGGAGTTTGAACAAGTTAAAAAAATGAATTCCCTTTGTAACAGACGAGTTTCCGTATGAAACCCTCATTCTTTAAAAGAGATTGTCCGTTTTGTACACGAAGTGCATCTAGTTTTTTTCCGTAACTCTCTCTACTTTCTTGCACATGCTATGCGGATTAAATTATGATACCATGCCAACTTTCAACCTTTTCAAAGTTCATTTGAAATGCTTTTCAATTTCAGGGTCCTATAGCTTAAAATAATCAGTAAATGCATGAAAAATAACAAATGAAGTCAGAAAGGGTTGAAAATTGATGATGTGGTTTTGAATGGTGCATTTTAAACACAGAAAAACTCTGGAGTTCAAATAAGTTCAAAAAAATGAAATCCCTTTGTAACAGACGAGTTTCCGTATGAAACCCTAATACTTCGAAAGGGATTGTCCGTTTTGTACACGAAGTGCATCCTGGTTTTGCTGTAACCCTCTCTACTTTCTTTCACATGTTATGTGGATGAAATGATGATACCATACCAACTTTCAACCTTTTCAGAGTTCATTTGAATTGCTTTTCAATTTCATGGTCTTATAGCTCAAAATAATCAGTAAATGCATGAAAAATAACAAATGAAGTCAGAAAGGGTTGAAAATTGATGATATGGCTTTGAATGGTTTATTTTGAACACAGGAAAACTATGGAGTTCAAACAAGTTAAAAATGAAATCCCTTTGTAAGAGACGAGTTTCCATATGAAACCCTCATACTTCGAAAGAGATTGTCCGTTTTGTACACGAAGTGTATCCAGTTTTTGCCGTAACCCTCTCTACTTTCTTGCACATGCTATGTGGATGAAATTATGATACCATGCCAACTGTCAACCTTTTGAGAGTTCATTTGAAATTCTTTTCAATTTTAGGGTCTTATAGCTCAAAATATTGAGTAAATGCATGAAAATTAACAAATGAAGTCAGAAAGGTTGAAAATTGATGATGTGGCTTTGAATGGTGCATTTTGAACACAGAAAAACTATGGAGTTCAAACAAGTTAAAAAAATGAAATCCCTTTATAACAGACGAGTTTCCGTATAAAACCCTCATACTTCGAAAGAGATCGTCCGTTTTGTACACGAAGTGCATCCAGTTTTTGCCATAACCCTCTCTACTTTCTTGCACATGCTATGTGGATGAAATGATGATACCATGCCAACTTTCAACCTTTTCAGAGTTCATTTGAAATGCTTTTCAATTTCAGGGTCTTATAGCTCAAAATAATCAGTAAATGCATGAAAAATAACAAATGAAGTCAGAAAGGGTTGAAAATTGATGATGTGGCTATGAATGGTGCATTTTGAACACAGAAAAACTCTAGAGTTCAAATAAGTTAGAAGAATGAAATCTTTTTGTAACAGATGAGTTTCCATATGAAACCCTCATACTTCGAAAGAGAATGCCCGTTTTGTACACAAAGTGCATCCAGTTTTTGCTGTATCCCTCTCTACTTTCTTGCACATGCTATGTGCGTGAAATGATGAAACCATGCCAACTTTCAACCTTTTTAGAGTTCATTTGAAATGCTTTTTCAGTTTCAGGGTCTTATAGCTCAAAAAAATCAGTAAATGCATGAAAATTAACAAATGAAGTCAGAAAGGGTTGAAAATTTATGATGTTGCTTTGAATGGTGCATTTGAAACACAGAAAAATCTGGAGTTCAAATAAGTTCAAAAAATTGAAATCCCTTTGTAGCAGACGAGTTTCCGTATGAAACCATCATACTTCAAAAGAGATTGTCCGTTTTATACACGGAGTGCATCCAGTTTTTTCCGTAACCCTCTCTACTTTCTTGCACATGTTATGTGGATGAAATGATGATACCATGCCAAATTTCAACCTTTTTCAGAGTTCATTTGAACTGCTTTTCAATTTCAGGGTCTTATAGCTCAAAATAATCAGTAAATGCATGAAAAATAACAAATGAAGTCGGAAAGGGTTGAAAATTGATGATGTGGCTATGAATGGTGCATTTTGAATACAGAAAAACTCTGGAGTTCAAATAAGTTAAAAGAATGAAATCCCTTTGTAACAGATGAGTTTCCATATGAAACCCTCATACTTCGAAAGAGATTGTCCGTTTTGTACACGAAGTGCATCCAGTTTTTGCCGTATACCTCTCTACTTTCTTGCACATGCTATGTGGGTGAAATGATGATACCATGCCAACTTTCAACCTTTTCAGAGTTCATTTGAAATGCTTTTCAATTTCAGGGTCTTATAGCTCAAAATAATCAGTAAATGCATGAAAATTAACAAATGAAGTCAGAAAGGGTTGAAAATTGATGATGTTGCTTTGAATGGTGCATTTTAAACACAGAAAAACTCTGGAGTTCAAATAAGTTCAATCTGTTGAAATTCCTTTGTAACAGATGAGTTTCCGTATGAAACCCTAATACTTCGAAAGAGATTGTCCGTTTTGTACATGAAGTGCATCCAGTTTTTGCTGTAAACCTCTCTACTTTCTTGCACATGCTTTGTGGATGAAATGATGATACCATGCCAACTTTCAACCTTTTCAGAGTTCATTTGAAATGCTTTTCAATTTCAGGGTCTTATAGCTCAAAATAATCAGTAAATGCATGAAAAATAACAAATGAAGTCAGAAAGGGTTGAAAATTATTGATGTGGCTTTGAATGGTGCATTTTGAACACAGAAAAACTATGGAGTTCAAATAAGTTCAAAAAAAATGAAATCCCTTTGTAACACATGAGTTTTCGTATAAAACCCTCATACTTCGAAAGAGATTGTCCGTTTTGTACACGAAGTGCATCTAGTTTTTGCCGTAACCCTCTGTACTTTCTTGCACATTCTATGTGGATGAAATGATGATGCCATAGAAAAAGAAAATTAACTCAAAAACTTTTATAAAACTTTAATAGCAAAAGGAATGAACTAAAAAGCTTTTATAAACCTCTAGTATTTTTAAACTAAAATTATATAAAATTCATGCCACTGAAATTATCAAAGTATTTTCTGTTCAAAACATGAAAAGCAGAAAGAAACAAAATAAACTTTAATAAAAAGTAGAAACAAAATTAAATAAATTAAAACTTAATAAAATAAATAAGTAGAAACAAAATAAACTTTATGAAAGTAAAATAAATGAACTTTAATAAAATAATTAAATTAAACTTTATAAAATAAAACAAATTAAAATTTAATACAATAAATAAGTAGAAACAAAATAAAATAAAATAAACTTTTATAAAATAAAGAAGTAGAAACAAAATAAACTTTATAAAAGTAAAATAAATAAACTTTAATAAAATGAATAAACTTATAACATAAATAAAAATAGCAACAGTAAGTTTTTGTTGTAAGTAGAAACAAAATAAAATAAATAAAGCAAAAAAAGTGCCAACTACTGGGCCACCACGGGCTGAATATGACTAGAAACCCTACCATGCGCCAGGATTCAGGCCCGCAGAAGGCCCAGTAGGCCCATCAGGCATAGCAGTGACAATTAGGCCCGTAAGCCTGCAATCGAGAGGAGCTCGAGAGGGGTGCGGCAGTGGGGCTTATAAACCACTCCGCGCCCCTCTCAACTAGCAAGGTGGGACTAAAGTTTTGGCCACGGGGAGTATGAGGCCTTTGGTCCCGGTTGGTGGCACCAACCGGTACCAAAGGGTGGTATTCGTACCGGTTTGTGCCACCAATCGGTACGAATGCCGTCATTTGGTACCGGTTGGTGCCACCAACCGAGACCCGCTTCCCGCCCTTTGGGCTGCTGAAAAGAGACCTTTGGTCCCGGTTGGTGGCACCAACCGGGACTAAAGGGGGCATTGGTCCCGGTTGGTGCCACGAACCGGTACCAATGCCCTGGGTATATAAGCAAACACTTAGCAATTTTGTTGAAATCCATCACTTCTTCTCGCCTGATGCTCCTGCTCCTCCTCGTCGCCGTCGCCGCCCGACGCCCCAGCTCCACCTTGTCGTCGCCACCGCCACCGACGTTGTCAGGCTGCTCAACATCGCCGTCGCTGCCGCCACCGACGCTGTCAGGTTGCTCAACGTCGCCACCGCCGCCGCTGACGCCCTCTGCCCCGACGATGGCGTCGACCCTCGCACCCCTGTCGGCCCCGACGCGTCGCCCACCGTGCCCCGCCGCCCCATGTGAGCACCAGCCTGCTCCCGCGCCCCTGCGCCCCTACCCTGCCCCACCGGCGCTGGCGCCGGCCCCTCCACCGTGCCCCTCCGCCCCTGCGCGGTGCTATTATATTTGTAGATGTTTTTAGATGCTATTCTTAGATGTTTTTACATGTTTTTTAGATTATTTTAGTTTATGTTTAGTTTAGTTTTAAGATTAGGAAAATTTTGGATGTGTAGTTATATTTATTTAGATGTCTAGTTAATTTAGATGTTGTAATTTGTTCATAAAAATTGTGCACTTTTGTATAGAAACTTTATTTTTTCATATGTACGAAAATGTAGAGTGAAAAATTTTATATATGCAAAAGTTACATTTTTAGAAAAGTTTTATATATCTAGCTAGGAAAGGAAAGAAGAAGAAAAAGAATGAGAGGAAAAAGGAAAATAAGAAGAGGAAGAAAGGAGAAGAAGAGGAGAGGAAGAAGAGGAGAAATAAATAAGAAGAGGAAAAAAGAAGAAAAAGAAGAGGAGAAGAAGAGAAAATAGAAAATCTTCTCCTCTTCTTTTTTTTTCTTCATTGTCGATATACCTCGTCCCGATAACATCGTTTAGTTTTAGGATTATTTCAGTTTATGTTTAATTTAGGAAGAAGGAAAACAAAAAGGAGAAGAAGAGGAGAGGAAGAAGAGGAGAAATAAATAAGAAGAGGAAAAAAAGAGCAGAAGAAGAAAGGAATAGAGGAGAAGAAATTTTCTATTTTCTCTTCTTCTCCTCTATTCCTTTCTATTTTATATTTTCTCTTCTTCTCCTCTATTCATTTCTTCTTCTGCTCTTTTTTTTCTTCTTTTTTTTCTTCGATCTTCTCCTCTATTCCTTTCTTCTTCTCCTCTTTTTATTTCTTCTTCGTCTTCTTATTTTTTATCGGGTATGTCGTTGTCGATATACCCCATCCCCGATAACTTCGACATGAGGGGGGGGAGGGGGCGGGGCGGAGGGGTCGTGATATGTCCATTTTGCATCATGCTTTTATATCGATATTTATTGCATTATGGGCTGTTATTACACATTAAGTCACAATACTTATGCTTATTCTCTCTTATTTTACAAGGTTTACATAAAGAGGGAGAATGCCGACCGCTGGGATTCTGGGCTGGAAAAGGAGCAAATATTAGAGACCTATTCTTCACAGCTCCAAAAGTCCTGAAACTTTACGGAAGATGTTTTCCAAATATATAAAAAATACTGAGAGTAAGAACTTCACCAGGGGGGCCACACCCTACCCACGAGGGTGGGGGCGCGCCCACTACCTCGTGGGCCCCCTGGTGGCCCTCCGGTGGCCATCTTCTGCTATATGGAGTCTTTCGATGGGAAAAAAATCATAAGCCATCTTCTCGGATGAAACTCCGCCGCCACGAGGCGGAACCTTGGCGGGACCAATCTAGGGCTCTGGCGGAGCTGTTCTACCGGGGAAACTTCCCTCCCGGAGGGGGAAATCATCGCCATCGTCATCACCAACGCTCCTCTCATCGGGAGAGGGCAATCTCCATCAAAATCTTCATCAGCACCATCTCATCTCAAAACCCTAGTTCATCTCTTGTATCCAATTCTTGTCTCCAAGTCCGGAATTGGTGCTAGTAGGTTGCTAGTAGTGTTAATTACTCCTTGTAGTTGAAGCTAGTTGGTTTAATTGGTGGAAGATCATATGTTCAGATCCTATATGCATATTAATACCCCTCTAATTATGAACATGTTTATGCTTTGTGAGTAGTTACTTTTGTTCCTGGGGACATGGGAGAAGTCTTGCTATTAGTAGTCATGTGAATTTGGTATTCGTTCGATATTTTGATGAGATGTATGTTGTCTCTCCTCTAGTGGTGTTATGTGAACGTCGACTACATGACACTTCACCATTGTTTGGGCCTAGAGGAAGGCATTGGGAAGTAATAAGTAGATGATGGGTTGCTAGAGTGACAGAAGCTTAAACCCTAGTTTATGCGTTGCTTCGTAAGGGGATGATTTGGATCCATATGTTTCATGCTATGGTTAGGTTTACCTTAATACTTTTGTTGTAGTTGCGGATGCTTGCAATAGAGGTTAATCATAAGTGGGATGCTTGTCCAAGTAAGGGCAGTACCCAAGCACCGGTCCACCCACATACCAAATTATCAAAGTACCGAACGCGATTCATATGAGCGTGATGAAAACTAGCTTGACGATATTCACATGTGTCCTCGGGAGCGCTTTACATCTTATAAGAGTTTGTCCAGGCTTGTCCTTTGCTACAAAAAGGATTGGGCCACCTTGCTGCACCTTATTTACTTTTGGTACTTGTTTCTCATTACAAATTATCTTATCACAAAACTACCTGTTACCACTTAATTCAGTAATTGCAGAGAATACTTTGCTGGAAACCGCTTATCATTTCCTTCTGCTCCTCGTTGGGTTCGACACTCTTACTTATCAAAAGGACTACGGTAGATCCCCTATACTTGTGAGTCATCAAGACTCTTTTCTGGCGACGTTGCCGAGGAGTGAAGCGCCTTTGGTAGGTGGAATTTGGTAAGGAAAAATTTATATAGTGTGCTGAAATTTACTGTCACTTGTTACCATGGAAGGTAATCCTCTGAGGGGCTTGTTCGGGGTATCTTCACCCCGACCAGTAGAGCAAAGAGTTGCTCCTCAACCTACTGAAAATGAAAATTAAAATGAAAATGCTTGCTTTGAAGTTCCTTCGGGTATGATAGAAAACTGCTAGCTAATCCTTTTCTAGGAGATGGAACAAGACATCCTGATGAACATCTGATATATGTGGATCAAGTTTGTGGATTATTTAAGCTTGCAGGTGTACCCGGAGATGTTGTTAAGAAGAAGGTCTTCCCCTTATCTTTGAGTGGAGATGCATCGACATGGTATAGGCTATGTGATGATATGAGGTTACAAACGATTGAAATTGGAATTTCATCAGAAGTTTTATCCTATGCATCTCGTTCATCGTGATCGCAATTATATATATAATTTTTGGCCTCGCAAAGGAGAAAGCATCGCTCAAGCTTGGGGGAGGCTTAAATCAATGTTATATTCATGCCCCAATCATGAGCTCTCAAGAGAAATGATTATTCAGAATTTTTATGCTCGGCTTTCTGGTAACAATCGCACCATGCTTGATACTTCTTGTGCTGTCTCTTTTATGATGAAGACTATTGAATTCAAATGGGATTTATTTGAAAGAATTAAACGTAACTCTGAAGATTTGGACCTCGAAAATGGTAAGGAGTCAGGTATGACACCTAGTTTTGATTGTGTTAAATCTTTTATGGATACCGATATTTTCCGTAAATTTAGCACTAAATATGGACTTGACTCTGAGGTAGTAGCTTCTTTCTGTGAATCTTTTTCTGTCTATGTTGATCTCCCCAAGGAGAAGTGGTTTAAATATCATCCTCCCATAGAAGTAAAAGTAGCTGCACCTATTAAAGTTGAAGAAAAGACTATCACTTATAATGATCCTATTGTTCCTACTTCTTATGTTGAGAAACCACCTTTCCCTGTTAGGATAAAGGATCATGCTAAAGCTTCAACTGTGGTTCGTAAAAGCAATATTAAAACATATACACCTCCTGAGCAAGTTAAAGTTGAACCTAATATTGCAATTGTTAAAGATCTCCTGTCTGATAATATTGATGGGCATGTTATTTATTTCTGTTATGAAACTGCTAGAATTGCTAAACCCCATGATAAAGATAAACCTAGACATGTGGTAGGCATGCCTGTTATTTCTGTTAAAATAGGAGATCATTGTTATCATGGCTTATGTGATATGGGTGCTAGTGCTAGTGCAATACCTTATTCTTTATACCAAGAAGTTATGCATGATATTGCACCTGCTGGGAAGAAATTGATGTTACAATTAAACTTGCCAATAGAGATACTATTTCACCAATGGGAATTATTAGAGATGTTGAAGTCTTGTGTGGGAAAACTAAATATCCTGCTGATTTTCTTGTTCTTGGTTCACCACAACACAACTTTTGTCCCATTATATTTGGTAGACCCTTCTTAAATACTGTTAATGCTACCATAGATTGCAAAAGAGATGTTGTTACTATCGGTTTAGATGATATGACTCATGAATTTAATTTATCTAAATTTAGTAGACAACATCGTGAAGAATAATTACCTAGTAAGGATGAAATTATTGGTCTTGCTTCTATTGCCGTACCTCCTAGTGATCCATTAGAACAATATTTTGTAGACCATGAAAATGATATGTTTATGAATGAAAGAAGGGAATTAGATGAAGTATTCTTTAAACAGGAACCTATTCTGAAAAACAATTTACCTGATGAAATCTTAGGGGATCCTCCTCCACCCAAGGGTGATCCCGTGTTTGAGCTTAAACCGTTACCTAATACTCTTAAATATGCTTATCTTGATGAGAAAAAGATATATCCTGTTATTATTAGTGCTAACCTTTTAGAGCATGAAGAAGAGAGATTATTGAAAACTCTGAAGAAGCACCGTGCTGCTATTGGGTCTACTCTTGATGATCTTAAGGGCCTTAGTCCCACTCTATGTCAACATAAAATTAATTTGGAAGAAGATGCTAAACCAGTTCGTGATCATCAACGCCGGCTGAATCCTAAAATGAAAGACGTGGTAAGAAAGGAGGTACTAAAGCTCCTTGAGGCAGGTATAATTTATCCCGTTGCTGATAGTCAATGGGTAAGCCCTGTCCATTGTGTCCCTAAAAAGGGAGGTATTACTGTTGTTCCTAATGATAAAGATGAATTGATTCCTCAAAGAATTATTACAGGTTATAGGATGGTAATTGATTTCCGCAAATTAAATAAGGCTACTAAAAAGGATCATTACCCCTTACCTTTTATTGATCAAATGCTAGAAAGATTGTCCAAACATACACATTTTTGCTTTCTAGATGGTTATTCTGGTTTCTCTCAAATACATGTGTCAGCCAAAGATCAATCAAAGACTACTTTTACATGCCCTTTTGGTACTTTTGCTTATAGACGTATGCCTTTTGGTTTATGTAATGCACCTGCTACCTTTCAAAGATGCATGATGGCTATATTCTCTGACTTTTGTGAAAAGATTTGTGAGGTTTTCATGGACGACTTTGCCGTCTATGGATCTTCTTTTGACGATTGCTTGAGCAACCTTGATCGAGTTTTGCAGAGATGTGAAGAAACTAATCTTGTATTGAATTGGGAAAACTGCCACTTTATGGTTAATGAAGGTATTGTCTTGGGGCATAAAGTTTCTGAAAGAGGTATTGAAGTTGATAAAGCCAAGGTTGATGCTATTGAAAAGATGCCATGTCCCAAGGACATCAAAGGTATAAGAAGTTTCCTTGGTCATGCCAGTTTTTATAGGAGGTTCATTAAGGACTTCTCAAAAATCTCTCGGCCTCTGACTAACTTATTACAAAAAGATATACCATTTGTCTTTGATGATGATTGTGTAGAAGCATTTGAAATACTTAAGAAAGCATTCATCTCTGCACCTATTGTTCAGCCACCTAATTGGAATTTACCCTTTGAAATTATGTCTGATGCTAGTGATTATGCTGTAGGTGCTGTTCTAGGACAAAGAGTTGATAAGAAACTAAATGTTATTCAATATTCTAGTAAAACTCTAGACAATGCTCAAAGAAATTATGCTACTACTGAAAAAGAATTCTTAGCGGTTGTATTTGCTTGTGATAAGTTTAGACCTTATATTGTTGATTCTAAAGTAACTATTCACACTGATCATGCTGCTATTAAATATCTTATGGAAAAGAAAGATGCTAAACCTAGACTTATTAGATGGGTTCTCTTGCTACAAGAATTTGATTTGCATATTGTTGATAGAAAAGGCGCTGAGAACCCCGTTGCAGACAACTTGTCTAGGTTAGAAAATGTGCTTGATGACCCACTACCTATTGATGATAGCTTTCCTGGTGAGCAATTAAATGTCATAAATGCTTCTCATACTGCTCCATGGTATGCTGATTATGCTAATTACATTGCTGCTAAGTTTATACCACCTAGTTTCACATACTAGCAAAAGAAAAAGTTCTTCTATGATTTGAGGCATTACTTTTGGGATGACCCACATCTTTATAAAGAAGGAGTAGATGGTGTTATTAGACGTTGTGTAACTGAGCATGAACAGGAACAGATCCTACGCAAGTGTCACTCCGAAGCTTATGGAGGACACCATGCTGGAGATAGAACTGCACATAAGGTACTGCAATCTAGTTTTTATTGGCCTACTCTCTTCAAGGATGCCCGTAAATTTGTCTTATCTTGTGATGAATGTCAAAGAATTGGTAATATTAGTAGACGTCAAGAAATGCCTATGAATTATTCACTTGTTATTGAACCATTTGATGTTTGGGGCTTTGACTATATGGGACCTTTTCCTTCCTCTAATGGATATACACATATTTTAGTTGCTGTTGATTACGTTACTAAGTGGGTAGAAGCTATTCCAACTAGTAGTGCTGATAATAACACTTCTATTAAGATGCTTAAAGAAGTTATTTTTCCAAGATTTGGAGTCCCTAGATATTTAATGACTGATGGTGGTTCACATTTTATTCTTGGTGCTTTCCGTAAAATGCTTGCTAAATAAAATGTTAATCATAGAATTGCATCTCCTTATCACCCTCAGTCCAGTGGTCAAGTAGAATTGAGTAATAGAGAACTCAAATTAATTTTGCAAAAGACTGTTAATAGGTCTAGAAAGAATTGGTCCAAGAAACTTGATGATGCATTATGGGCCTATAGAACTGCATATAAAAATCCTATGGGTATGTCTCTGTATAAAATGGTCTATGGAAAAGCATGTCACTTACCTCTCGAACTAGAACATAAGGCTTATTGGGCTATTAAAGAACTTAATTATGATTTTAAGCTTGCCGGTGAGAAGAGGTTATTTGATATTAGCTCACTTGATGAATGGAGGACCCAAGCCTACAAAAATGACAAGTTGTTTAAAGAAAAATTTAAAAGATGGCATGACAAAAGGATACAAAAGCTTGAGTTTAATGTAGGTGATTGTGTATTGCTATACAAATATCGTTTAAGATTTTTTCCAGGAAAACTTCTCTCTAAATGGGAAGGTCCTTACGTTATCGAGGAGGTCTACCGTTCCAGTGCCACAAAAATCAACAACTTCGAAGGCACAAATCCGAAGGTGGTGGACGGTCAAAGAATCAAACATTATATCTCAGGTAATCCCATAAATGTTGAAACCAATTTTATTGAAACCGTAACCCCGGAGGAATACATAAGAGACACTTTCCGGAATGTTAGAGACTCCGAAAAGGAATAGGTATGTGGTACGGTAAGTAAACCGACTCCAAAACAGTTTTTTAAGGCAATATTTCTCCGTTTTGGAATATTTAGAAAAATAGAAAAATAAGCCGCAGTCCGGGAAGGACACGAGGACTCCACGAGGGTGGAGGGCGCGCCCTACCCTACTGGGCGCGTCCCTACCTCATGGGCACCTCGTGTGCTCTCCGGACTCCGTTTTCATACACGACATGTATTTTGGTTGGTAAAAATTCATTATATAATCTCCCGGGGGTTTTGACTCCTGTATCACGCAAATATCTCTTGTCTTTCTTTTGAGCTGTCCTGCTGCAGACAGAGCAACATGTCGTCCTAGGATTTGGAAGGAGAAAGCTACGTGGCTAATTACCTTGCAGATCCTAAGGTTTATGGGGATGTGGAGCATTGCGGTTGGACTACGGAAGAAGAAGAGGACTATGAACCCAAGGGAAAGGAGGAGACGAGCTCAGATGAAGATGAAGTCCCACTACCTCAACCCGGGGACATGCATGTGGAGTTCAAAAAGTCAAGCCTCCCGGATAGGGTAAATAAACCTAAGATCGAGTTTATCCCTTTTCGCCTCTTGCAGGAGAACAAGCAGGAACTATGCAAAAAGATACTAAGCTTGGAGCAGGAGATCGAGGACCTAAGGGACCAAAATTCTGTCCTCAGACACAAATTAAGGAAGAAGCCTACACCATCAACAAAATCACCACCGTCTCCACCAACAAAGAAGAATTGAGTATCTGGTATGGGCACTCCACTTGGCAAATGCCAAGCTTGGGGGAGTGCCCCGGTATCGTATCACCATCACTTTTATCTTTACCGTTTTTCTTAGTTTGATCCTTTTGGTAATATCTTGATCTAGTAGAATAAAAGTTCTTAGTATGATCTAGTTGTGAGTTTTGCTTTATTATCCTTCTATGTAATCGAGTCCGGGAGCTATATAATAAAGATTAGTGTTGAGTCAAGGGAATGATTATTTTTCAATGATCCTAAGTGAATAAAATAAAAGAGAAAGAAATAAAAAGAAACAAAGAGATCATGTGAGTCTTATGGAGAGTAATGAGCTCACATAGAAAGAGTATGATGAATAAAAGTTGTTGAGGGTTGACAAACACAATTTTGGTCATCGTTGCAATTAATAGGAAGTAATAAAAAAAGAGAGGTCTTCACATATAAATATACTATCTTGGACATCTTTTATGATTGTGAGCACTCATTAAAATATGACATGCTAAAGAGTTGACATTGGACAAGAAAGACAACATAATGGGTTATGTTTTCTTATATCTAAGATGAATTATATTGTCTTGGATTTTCCAACATGATGAGCTTGCCTTTCCCCCTCATGCTAGCCAAATTCATTGCACCAAGTAGAGATACTACTTGTGCTTCCAAACACCCCTAAACCAGTCTTGCCATAAGAGTCCACCATATCTATCTATGGATTTAGTAAGATCCATCAAGTAAGTTGTCATCGGTGCAAGCAATAAAAATTGCTCTCTAAATATGTATGATTGATTGGTGTGGAGGAAATAAGCTTTATACGATCGTGTGATATGGAAGTAATAAAAGCGACAGACTGCATAATAAAGGTCCATATCATAAGTGGCAATATAAAGTGATGTTCTTTCGCATTAGGATTTTGTGCATCCAACCATAAAAGCGCATGACAACCTCTGCTTCCCTCTGCGAAGGGCCTATCTTTTACTTTTATCTCCTACCTTGCATAAGAGTCATGGTGATTTTCACCCTTCCTTTTTACATTTTATCCTTTGGCAAGCACAATATGTTGGAAAGATCCTGGTATATATGGCTAATTGGACGTGAGTTTTCATGAACTATTAATGTTGACATTACCCTTGAGGTAAAACGTTGGGAGGCAAAACTATAAGCCCCTATCTTTCTCTATCTTCGATTAAAACTCCATACCCATAAGTATTGCGTGAGTGTCAGCAATTGTGAAACATTATATGATAGTTGAGTATGTGGACTTGCTGAAAAGCTCTTATACATTGACTCTTTCCTATGTTATGATAAATTGCAATTGCTTCAATGACTGAGATTGTAGTTTGTTAGTTTTCAATGAAATTTACAATTCATACTTGGTATTGTGATTGAAATATTACTCTAGCATTAGAGATCATTTGACAAGAATTATATAAGTTGTTGTTCTAAGAATGATCATGATGCCCTCATGTCCGTATTTTATTTTATCGACACCTCTATCTCTAAACATGTGGACATATTTTTCGATTTCGGCTTTTCGCTTGAGGACAAGCGAGGTCTAGGCTTGGGGGAGTTGATACGTCCATTTTGCATCATGCTTTTATATCGATATTTATTGCATTATGGGCTGTTATTACACATTATGTCACAATACTTATGCCTATTCTCTCTTATTTTATAAGGTTTACATAAAGAGGGAGAATGCCGGTAGCTGGGATTTTGGGCTGGAAAAGGAGCAAATATTAGAGACCTATTCTGCACAGCTCCAAAAGTCCTGAAACTTCACAGAAGATGTTTTCCAAATATATAAAAAAATATCAAGAGCAAGAACTTCACCAGGGGGGCCACACCCTGCCCACGAGGGTGGGGGCGCGCCCCCTACCTCGTGGGCCCCTGGTGGCCCTCCGGTGGCCATCTTCTGCTATATGGAGTCTTTCGATGGGAAAAAATCATAAGCCATCTTCTCGGACGAAACTCCGCCGCCACGAGGCGGAACCTTGGCGGAACCAATCTAGGGCTCTGGCAGAGCTGTTCTGCCAGGGAAACTTCCCTCCCAGAGAGGGTAATCATCGCCATCGTCATCACCAACGCTCCTCTCATCGGAAGAGGGCAATCTCCATCAACATCTTCATCAACATCATCTCATCTCAAAACCCTAGTTCATCTCTTGTATCCAATTCTTGTCTCCAAGTCCAGGATTGGTGCTAGTAGGTTGCTAGTAGTGTTAATTACCCCTTGTAGTTGATGCTAGTTGGTTTAATTGGTGGAAGATCATATGTTCAGATCCTATATGCATATTAATACCCCTCTGATTATGAACATGTTTATGCTTTGTGAGTAGTTACTTTTGTTCCTAAGGACATGGGAGAAGTCTTGCTATTAGTAGTCATGTGATTTGGTATTCGTTCGATATTTTGATGAGATGTATGTTGTCTCTCCTCTAGTGGTGTTATGTGAACGTCGACTACATGACACTTCACCATTGTTTGGGCCTAGAGGAAGGCATTGGAAAGTAATAAGTAGATGATGGGTTGCTAGAGTGACAGAAGCTTAAACCCTAGTTTATGTGTTGCTTCGTAAGGGGCTGATTTGGATCCATATGTTTCATGCTATGGTTAGGTTTACCTTAATACTTTTGTTGTAGTTGCGGATGCTTGCAATAGAGGTTAATCATAAGTGGGATGCTTGTCCAAGTAAGGGCAGTACCCAAGCACCGGTCCGCCCACATACCAAATTATCAAAGTACCGAACGCGAATCATATGAGCGTGATGAAAACTAGCTTGACGATATTCCCATGTGTCCTCGGGAGCGCTTTACATCTTATAAGAGTTTGTCCAGGCTTGTCCTTTGCTACAAAAAGGATTGGGCCACCTTGCTGCACCTTATTTACTTTTGTTACTTGTTGCTCGTTACAAATTATCTTATCACAAAACTATCTGTTACCACTTATTTCAGTACTTGCAGAGAATACCTTGCTGGAAACCGCTTATCATTTCCTTTTGCTCCTCGTTGGGTTCAACACTCTTACTTATCGAAAGGACTACAATAGATCCCCTATACTTGTGGGTCATCAGATCGCCGAGGGTTCGAGGGGCGAGGGTCGGGAACTAGCTAGGGTAGAGGGTCGAGGGTCACCGAAGGGTCGAGGGTCACTGAGGGTTCGAGGTTCGAGGGGTCGTCGTATGTCATCGTTGTCGATATACCCTGTGACGCCCCTGATTTGACCATACACTAATCATACACGCAAATGTGTACGATCAAGATCAGGGACTCACGAGAAGATATCACAACACAACTCTACAAATAAAATAAGTCATACAAGCATCATATTACAAGCCAGGGGCCTCGAGGGCTCGAATACAAGAGCTCGATCATAGACGAGTCAGCGGAAGCAACAATATCTGAGTACAGACATAAGTTAAACAAGTTTGCCTTAAGAAGGTTAGCACAAACTGGGATACAAATCGAAAGAGGCGCAGGCCTCCTGCCTGGGATCCTCCTAAACTACTCCTGGTCGTCGTCAGCGGGCAGCACGTGGTAGTAGGCACCTCCGGTGTAGTAGGAGTCGTCGTCGATGGTGGCGTCTAAATCCTGGGCTCCAACAACTGGTTGCGACAACCAGGTAGAAGGGATAGAGGGAAAAGAAGGAGAAGCAACCATGAGTACTCATCCAAAGTACTCGCAAACAAGGAGCTACACTACATATGCATGGGTATATGTGTAAAGGCCATATAGGTGGACTGAACTGCAGAATGCTAGAATAAGAGGGGGATAGCTAATCCTGTCGAAGACTACGCTTCGGGCAGCCTCCGTCTTGCAGCATGTAGAAGAGAGTAGACTGAAGTCCTCCAAGTAGCATCGTATAGCATAATCCTAACCGATGATCCTCTCCTCGTCGCCCTGTGAGAGAGCGATCACCGGTTGTATCTGGCACTTGGAAGGGTGTGTTTTATTAAGTATCCGGTTCTAGCTGTCATAAGGTCAAGGTACAACTCCAAGTCGTTCTGTTACCGAAGATCACAGCTATTCGAATAGATTAACTTCCCTGCAGGGGTGCACCACATAACCCAACACGCTCGATCCCATTTGGCCGGACACACTTTTCTGGGTCATGCCCGGCCTCATAAGATCAACACGTCGCAGCCCCACCTAGGCACAACAGAGAGGCCAGCACGCCGGTCTAAACCTAAGCGCACAAGGGTCTGGGCCCATCACCCATAGCACACCTGCACGTTGCGTACGCGGCCGGAGAGCAGACCTAGCAACCTCCATTACAAAGGAAGTCACGTTACGCGGTCCAACCCGGCGCGCGCCGCTCAGTCGCTGGCGTCACGAAGTGCTTCGGCTGATACCACGACGTCGAGTGCCCATAACTGTCCCTGCGTAGATGGTTAGTGCGTATAGGCCAGTAGCCAGACTCAGATCAAATACCAAGATCTCGTTAAACGTGTTAAGTATCCGCGAACATCGACCAGGGTCAGGCCCACCTCTCTCCTAGGTGGTCTCAACCTGCCCTGTCGCTCCGCCTCAAAGTAACCATAGGGGGCCGTCGGGAACCCAGGCCCACCTCTACCGGGATGGAGCCACCTGCCCCTTCAGCCCCCATCACCGAACAGTATCACAGGTAAGGTAACTGTGCAAAGTATATTGTATATGCCCGTGATCACCTCCCGAAGTGATCACGGCCCAATAGTATAGCATGGCAGATGGACAAGAGTGTAGGGCCACTGATGGAACACTAGCATCCTATACTAAGCAGTAGGATAGCAGGTAATGGTAACAACAGTAGTAACAAGGACAGGCTATGCATCAGGATAGGAATAACGGAAAGCAGTAACATGCTACACTACTCTAATGCAAGCAGTATAGAGAAAAGAGTAGGCGATATCTGGTGATCAAAGGGGGGGGCTTGCCTGGTTGCTTTGGCAAGAGAGAGGGGTCATCAACATCGTAGTCGTACTGGGTAGCAGCAGCGTCGGTCTCGGTGTCTAGCGAGAGAAGAGGGGGAAGAAACAATAAATATAATGCAAACAAATGCATGACGATGCATGACATGACAAAGCGTGATGCTAGGTGTGCCCTAACGCGGTACGAGGTGGTACCGGTGAAGGGGGGAAACATCCGGGAAATTATCCCCGGTGTTTCACGTTTTCGGACAGACGAACCGGAGGGGGAAAGTTGCGTGTTCACTATGCTAGGGATGCGTGGCGGATGAACGGGCTGCGTATTCGAATTCGTCTCGTTGTTCTGAGCAACTTCCATGTACAAAGTTTTTTCATCCGAGCTATGGTTTATTTTATATTAATTTTCAAAGTTTTAATTCATTTTTAGAATTATCAGAATTAATTTAATTAGGAAATGCCATTATGATGTCAGCATGACATCAGGGTGATGTCAGCAGTCAACAGTCAGTTGACTTGGTCAAACTGGCGCGTGGGTCCAGTGGGACCCACCTGTCATACTCTGTTTAGGTTAATTAGGTCTTAGTTAAACTAAGTACTATTTAATTAAACTAACTAGTTAATTAGCTTAATTAAACATGATTAATTAACTTAATTAATTCACTTATTGATTAATTAATTAATGTAATTATTATTTATTTATTTATTTATTTATTTATTTTTAATTCTTCTTTTTTTAATAAAGTTCTGGGGCGTGGGCCCCACATGTCTGTGGCCCCAAGGGCCTAACGGGCACAGGGCGGTGCGAGCGCGGGCACCGCCCGAACGGGCGTGGGCGCTGGGTGCCCGAGACGGTCCAGGCGCGGCCCGCCGCACGGTGGGAGTGGTAGCGCGCCGGTGAGGTTTGGCCGGGGCGCCACCGGCCCGAGCAGTGCGGGCGGGGGCATTGGTCAAAGGTGGCGGCGGCGGTGAGCGTAGCAGCGCGCAGGAGGCCGCGCGGGGCAGTGGGCGAGGCCGACGCGAGATGCGGGCGTAAGGGAGCAGGGCGCGGGGGGGGGGGCGGGGTGCCGGAGTTGGCCGCAGGTGTAGCGGTGTCGCCGGCGTAGGGGGGATTCGGTGGCCGCATCGGAGGCGACAAGGGGGCTGGGGGCCACGGCAGGTGCGGTGCGCGGGCACGGCGCGGTGAGCGCGCATCGGACGCGGCCGGAGCGCGTCAACCGGGGGCGAGATCGGGGGGGACCGCGGCGACGAGCGCGAGCGCGAGAGGGAGAGGGAGGGAGCAAGGCGGGGCTCACATCGGGAGGAGTAGGGCACGGGCAGTGGGGCTCGGGGAGGAAGACGTGGACGCGAGGTCATCGCGGCGATGGGCGACGGGATCGGGGGTGCAGGGCGACGCGGGATCGGGCCCCTCCCCGATCCAGAACCAGCCGAGCGTGGGGGCGCTGGGAAGGAGGGTTGAGGAGGAGGGCGCTGGGCGGCGGTGGCGATGGTGAACGGCGGCAGGGCGACGGGGACGGCCCGATCCGATCTGGATCGGATGAGAGGGAGAGACGAGGGAGTGGGGAGGTGGTTGCGGTCGTGGGGAGTGGGGGTGTTAGGGTTTCGGGGCAGGGGGTGGGGGTGGCCTATAGGCCAAGGGATGGCCGGCTGGGCCATGGCCCAGTTGGGCCAAGGGGTCCAGGGGGGCGGTCTCCTTTTACCTCTTTTTTTTGGTTAGTTTTCCTTTCTGTTTTTGTGTTTTCTTTTCCTTTTATTTATTCTTTCCTGCTTTATTGTAGTTGCATTCTATTTTAGTAAAACATACACTTAGTATCTAAATTAGTATTACAACCTAGTCCATAGTCACAAAAAGTTTAGACCCCAAATAACTTAGTTTGACATTTTATTAATTATCGAAGTTATTCAAATAATCATTTTTACTACTGTTTTATTCATCTCATAGTATTTAAACATTTTATAAATGTGTGGTTTTTTCCCCATAATTATCTATGCAATATTTGGTTCACTCCGAACATTTTAGTTTTAATATTTGAAAACTTTTATTGTTTGCCTAATTTTGAATTTGAATTTGAATCGGTTTCGTACTAACTGGAGATTAGCAACTATAAACGAGGTCACGTGGCATCATTAGCAGAGGATCACTGTAGCTTAATTACCCGGGCGTCACATACCCCCTCTCGACCATGATAACTTATACCACGGGAGCACCCCCGGCCCTCTCGCTCGACCAAAACTCTCGAGGACACCCAAACCGTAGAAAAAAAATGATGTCGGTCTCCTACCCCCTCCCGTCGTGCCCCTACCCGACAAAATCTCTTGAGGCCATCCAAATTTACCAAGTTAAAAGAGTGTTGTCATCGAGGCTGAAAGAACACGCGGTGCCCCCATGTTTGGTTTTGGTAATTGATGACAATCTCTATGGACTAATGGTTGCCTTGAGTTATATTTGAAAATTCTGTCCATAGCCTTTTCTTGGAGTACATGTGTTGGTTTCAAGGAGAGTTTGTGTCGACTAAGGTGGTATTCAAGGAATTACCTAAAGATTGGTCTTGTGAGAGGTTGATCAAGACTAAGTCAAAGAGTGAATCAAGTTGATCAACCCACAAAGCGTAGAAGATGTACCGAGAGGGATCAAGTGATCCCATGGTATGGTAAGCATTGTCAATTACGCTTTGTGTACTAACCCATGGTCTTCGTGAGAGTTCTGTGTGGGGTTAGGTTGTCGTGTGCAAGTTCAAGTGATGCATCACGAAGAGATCAAGTGCTTGAAGCTTGCCACCCATTATGGTGAAAATGGACTTGTGAATTTGTGCAAAAGAGTTGCTCACCCATAGTGGAGTATGTGGGAGCAATCTACTAGTCTTCACCAAGCCAACGCAATCAAGAAAGGTGGTCCAACTTGAGGAAGTCAAGATCGTCATCATCTAGCTCAAGTGGACTATGTGCACGACAAAGGTTTGCCCTTGATAGGTTTTCTATTTTACCGGTCTCATAGTGGTAGTAGGGAGACCGGGTTATAGGATCGATTGTCGTACTATCAAGGGGGACTCTCGATGAGTAGCTTGATCGTATCGTTCGTAGAGAGCTCAAACCATTGCATCCTTGCATCATCTTTATTGGTTCTTGTTTGGTTCTTCTCTTTGTGAGTTTTGGAGCTTATGGTCATCTTGGTGAGAAGCTCGAGTTCATAGAAAACGGAGTTCACTCGCATCTTCTATGATGTTTTCGATGTTGGAGGTTATGCCGGTTCTTCTCGGTTGGAGATTTCACTCCTCTATTTGTTGGCATACCTTCGTTGTTTTGATGCTACTCGTCGTCTTGTATCCAACAAGCTTGAGTTTGCTCAATTCGGAGCTCGTATGAAGAAGTTATGGCAGTTCTGGTTTTCTCCCTGCGGTAGTACCGCGGTCGGCAGCGGTAGTACCGCTTATAGCATCAAGCGGTAGTACCGCTCCAGTACCGCTCTACTACCTCCTCGATTTTGGGTCCTGCACTTTTCGTGTCGGGTTTAGCAGTAGTTGCACGGCAGTAAGGCATGGTAGCACCGCCTATGAGCGGTAGTACCGCTCCGGTCGGGCGATAGTACCGCTACTGCATTACTGCCGCCGTACTCTGCTCTGCCCTGCCTCTTTTGGTCCTATGTTCTGCTCCATCAGCGGTAGTGCCGCTGGGGTGAGCGGTAGTACCGCTTATTTGTGGTACTACCGCCTCAAGGTTCATGTTTTGTTGCTCCTTTTCCCTATTTCTTCCGCCCGAGCGGTAGTACCGCTCGTGTGCGAGCTGAGCACATAACGGTTGGATTTTCCCGCTCCTATAAAAGGGGGTCTTCTTCTCCAATGAACCTTATCCTTTGAGCTCGTGTTCTTCCCCCATTGTTGACCTTCTTCGAGCTTGTTAACTCTCAATCCCTCCATGGATTCTTGCTAGTTTTGAGGGAAAAGAGAGAGGAGATCTAGATCCACATTTTCACCAATCACTTTCTCCTCTATGTGAGTGGAACCCCTTGGATCTAGATCTTGGAGTTCTTGGTGTTCTCTTTCTTGTTCTTCCTCTCATTTTCCTCCCTAGCATGTGTTGCTTCGGTGGGATTTGGGAGAGAAGGACTTGGGCACTCCGTGTGCTCTTGCCATTGCATTTGGTGCATCGGTTTGAGTTCTCCACGGTGATACGTGAAAGTTACAAGTTGAGAAGCTTATTACTCTTGGGTGCTTGGTACCCTTGAGCTTGTTCCTCTTGGGTGCTTGGGCGCCCTAGACGGTTGAGGTCACCTCGGAGCCATATTCCATTGTGGTGAAGCTTCGTGGTGTAGTTGGGGAGTTAACCCCAACCTTGGTGGTGTTCGGAGCTCAATCATTATGGTGTAAAGCTCCGGCAAGCGTCGGGGTCTCCAATTAGGTTGTGGAGATCGCCCCGAGCAATTTGACGGGTACCTGTGACCTCCCACAAGGGTTGCCAAAGTGTACGGTTTGGTGACCGCCCCCAAGGGTTGCCATTTGTACGGGTTCGGTGACCGCCCTCAAGGGTGCCTTAGTGGAATCACGGCATCTTGCATTGTGCGAGGGCATGAGGAGATTACGGTGGCCCTAGTGGCTTCTTGGGGAGCATTGTGCGTCCACACCGCTCCAAACGGAGATTAGCATCCGCAAGGGTGTGAACTTCGGGATACATCATCGTCTTCGCGTGCCTCGGTTATCTCTTATCCGAGCCCTTTACTTTATGCACTTTACTTTGTGATAGCCATATTGTTTCATGCCATATATCTCGCTATCACATAGTTGCTTATCTTGCTTAGCTTAAGTTGTTGGTGCACATAGGTGAGCCTAGTTGTTTTAGGTTTTGTGCTTGAAAAATTAACCGCTAGGTTTATTCCGCATTTGTTCAAGCCTAAACCGTAATTAGTTTAAAACGCCTATTCACCCCCCCTCTAGGCGACATCCACGATCTTTCAGAGGCCACCCCATACCCTTGAAGCGTTGTCGAGGCCACCCCTTGAAGCATTTCCGATCGGGGCCACCCCAAACCCTAGAGAAGCAGCATCGAGGCCACTAATTAATATGATTCCTTATTGTGATTAGCTAGCTAGTTCTACGTTTGCCATTAATATATCCATCTGTCATGTTTGAATAATAATTGCCATGTTGTAAAAATTTGCAGAAACTATGGACCCCCGAGATGAAGCAACAGAAGCGATTTTGGGGGACATAATCGCACATGGAACTGAGGTCGTCTTGTCGTTTCTCAATGACACCGATGGTCGGAAAGAGAGGGTGAAGAAGCAGACTACGGTGATCGAACAATGGAGGAGGAAGGACATGATCATGATGGCTCCGGTGACCCAATGCCGGTGCAAGAAGGAGACCGTGATGACGGCTCCGGTGACCTAACGGAGTCTGGCTAGGTATATATATTAATTAAGCATGTGCTGACTATAGCTAGCTAATGGATGCATTAATTGTTTTTGGTATGTACACATATATTAATGAACTCTCGTCTTTCTTCTTTTTTCTAGCCCTCCGGATCGAGCACAACTTCGGTAAAGAGATGAGGCCCGAAGAAAAGTTGCGCTTGGATGAAAGGTTTGAGATCATAGAAATCGCGCGCGATGGCATGCCGATTGAACCCATCCGGACAAAGGAAGCATTTGCTGCTCAGTGCGGGGTTCTTGTTAGGACAAGATCCCGATCAGCATCCACCAATGGTTAAAGCGGGCTAAAGAAGACCCTGAGGTGTCTTATGTCTCCGATATGCAGAAAGATGATCTTTGGACCGCGCTGAAGGAAAATTTCATCCTACCGCCAGAGGAGAATCCGGAGAAGCCAGTTAAAGAGCAATTGATCAAGTCTCATGCTCTTAAGAAGATGGCAGAACTATTCAGGAGGTGGAAGAATGAGCTGAAAAAATTTGTCGACAAAGAAGAGACACCAGAATTCATCGGCCGGTATGAGAAGATCAGAGATCACTGGCCCGCATTTGTGGCCCACAAGACATCAGACAAGAGTAAGAAGATGTCAGTGACAAACAAGAAGAATGTTGCAAAGAAGAAGCTTCACCATCGCACGGGGTCAGGTGGCTACCTCAAAGCCCAGCCGTTGTGGGACAAGGCTGAGAATGACCTGCTTGATAAAGGGGTCGAACCAGAGACATTGAGGTGGCCAGACCGTTGCCGGACTTGGTTCTTCGGGGCTGGCGGAACCTTGGACCCTATATCAGGGAAGTGCGTTTGGACGGACGAGCAAATGAGAATACCAGTCACGAGGCTTTAGGGGTATATCGATGCAGCCAGCAAGGGACATTCATTCCAGACAGAGAGAACAACAATCTCACAATGGCCCTAGGGAATCCTGAGCACTCTGGACGGACACGAGGCACGCCAGGCTCCGTCCTGTGGAGGGCTGGGTTTCTGGACGCAGGTGGTTACAAATGCCAGGAGAGGAGGAAGAAAGTGGAGCAGATCCAAATTCAGGCGCTGCACGCAAGGGTACAAGCGATAGAGTAACGAGAAGCAGATCGCAACAAGCAACCCGCCGAAGCTTCCCCGAAGCTACCCCGCCATCTCAGCGGTGAAGCGGCATGGCTTCCACCGAGCTGCAGCAGCTGGAGCCTGTCTTCACGGCTCCTGCTAGCTACCCCGTGGACTTAAACACGGAGTCTCAAAATTGCCACCTTATGACGCAATGGATGAAAATGAAAGTCAAGGCGGTTGTTGGCTCTGTTGCATCTCCTGAACCTGGCACAACTTTTCACTGCCGGCTCATTCCAGAAGGATATGCTAGGGTGATGGTGGACGAAATAACAGAGGGATTTGAGGAGCTCGAGCTTGACCACCCTACCGGTGAAGGGGAGACTCGACTGGGTTCTGCTCTGAAGACTCCATGCCTATGGCGGAAGGAGCTCATCAACCTTCTGAACTGGACGCCTCCGCCTCCTCCTCCTCCTCCGGCGAGTCAGGTCACTCCGCCTCCTCCTCCGGCGAGTGATCAGGGCACTCAGCCTCCTTCTTCGGCGCGTGGCGGCACTCCGCCTCCTTCTCCGCCTGCGCCAGCACGCCCGAGCAGCCAGCCTACTCCTTCTCCGCCTCGTCAGCAAGGGCGGAAGAGACCCGCCGCCGCTCCGGCTGCTCCGGCGCGTCATAGTCCTCCTCCTCGTAAGCAAGGAAAGAAGACAGCTGCAGCCGCTCCGTCTGCTCCGGCGTCTAGCAGTACATCCAGAGGCGGGAGGCAATACATATTCGATCCTTCTCTGAAGACTCCAGAGAAGTTACCATACGAGAGGACCCCGGAGGAAAACGAGAAAATCGTGCGAGACGAAGTGAAGAACTTCTTTGAAGGGGTGAAAGCAAAGAAACATCCACCTCCGAAGGAGAAGGTAGATCCGGTGAAAGCGAAGCACACTCTAGAAGCCCTGAAGAAACCACCAAAGTCTCCGCTGAAAGGCAACTATGAGCGCATTATTGAAAGGTCATTTATTGAAGCGGAGCGGTCGGGAAGTACTGTCAGTGATCAAAGGTTAGCGGAACGACGAGCTGGGAAAAAAATTCCCCAACTCGGCAAACAAGCGAACCAATCGTTCCCCCCGCTCAAGGTGTCTAGCGATATCGTCGCTAACGATTCGAGGATGGTGCCCGGTTATAATAATGTTGAAGATTACCTGCCCGACGATGTACATTATGAATTCTTGGACGTGGAAGAACACAGATACGAGTACGGGAAGCCTCTCGTCAAAGATGAAAGGTCTCTAACAACGATGATGCGAAGATTCCATGATTGGTACATGAAAACCTGCAAAGAGTCTGGGGGGAGGAATACTTTGATGCTAAGAGTTAAAGAGGAGCATGACCTCGTTGGAACTGATCTGTTGAATGTTCCATTTGAGGAGTTCTTCCAATTTTTCAATCAGAGCGCCCTCGATAAATTAACGGTCACTTGCTACTGTCTATAAGTACTACTTCTGTCATTAAGTCTCTATATATAGGTAAGCTCTTTCATTGCATGTATTTATAATTATCCTCACTATATTATGCAGATTGAAGATCGCCGAATTGAAGAAAAGACAAATCGGTGATATTGGGTTCATTAACACAAATATCATAGATGCATATTCGGTTGAATTTAATAAAAAAGAAACCAAGGCCAACTTGTTACGATCGTTGGTATTAAATCAAAACAAAGCTATAATACTCTTTCCTTACAACTTCAAGTGAGTGTTACTTTCTTGTGCATATTCGGTTTCCCTTATTAGTCCAGGTTATACTAATGTAATTGATGAATTATGTACGCGTGCGTAGGTTCCATTATATTCTCCTAGAGATTAAGCTCGAGGAGGGAGTAGTAACCGTCTTAGACTCGAGACGAAAAGATCCCAAGGAGTATGCGGACATGACTGAAATTCTCGAGGAGTAAGTTAAATCGATCATTATCGCACCATATCGGCAACTTTGTTCACTTCCTGATATCAAGTAATTGTTTTCTTTGTCTGGCAGGGTTTGGAAAAAATTCACCTCAAAAGCTTCGGGACTGCCGAAGAAGCTAGAATTTAAACACCCGAAAGTAAGTACTACTAGCATGTTCCGTGCATCTCCTACTGATTCAAGTGCTAGTTTCATCAATACCATTTTAGCATGCTTGCTTATCAGTTTGATTGACCTCTATTTCTTGTAAAGTGGTTGTGGCAGGAAGCCGGGAATAATTACTATAGATACTACATTTGTGAGTCTATCTGCCACACGACCTGTGAGCGGGGCTACACTAAAAAACAATATGAAGTGCGTAAGCAATAATATTCAGAATTTAAATTTATTTACCATCTTTTGTGTTGCATTTCATTCATTCATATATATATATATATATATATATATATATATATATATATATATATATATATGTATATTGACCCCCTTCTTCAAATTAGATGTTTCGGATGCGGGATGAACTCCTAGCACCAGATCGCATGCGAGGAATTCAAGAGGAATTGGCGGCATTCTTTCTTGACCACGTGATCGATAAAGACGGAGAATACTATGTGGACCATGTGTTCACATATAATTAGGGGATTATATTGTAAGAGATCTTATATTGTATATATGTAGCCAGTAGCGTCGGATAGATATACGAAAACTTGTTGTTCGACCAATCTCTCGGAGAAGGGGAGGTTGATATCACTTCTCTCTGTATGCATATGTTCATGACGATCTTCTGTTTCCTTCATTTTTGCTTACTAGCTAGTGTGTCGAGTGCTCTCTATACGTATAGTACATAGGGTCAACCAAGCACGGAGATAAGAGATGACACTTCTCTCTATTAATTAATTAGCTACCTAACACAATATATGAAACACCTTAATTAACCATATAAAACCCCTAAATCCCACCCCCTTCAGAAAAAACAAAAACCCTAACCCCTGAACAGCTGACGTGTGGATGTCTATTGGTCCCGGTTGGTGCCACCAACCGGGACCAAAGGGCCTCCTGCCTGGGCTCGCCGCACCGGCCACGTGGAGGACAGTCTATCCTGGTTCGTGTAAGAACCGGGACTAAAGGCCAAGCGCATTAGTAACGACCTTTTAGTCCCGGTTCCAAATCCGAGACAGAAGATCCTTACGAACCGAGACAAATGGCCCTTTTTCTACTAGTGTACGTCTCCCTCATAGCTAGTGTTCCTGATTATAACTGTTGATACTCCCAATAAAGCACTTGTTCCATCCCTACATATTGCACCAACGGCACGGAACAAGCCATTGCCAGACACCGCTGCATCATCATTAGGCTAGTCATAGTGGGAGTAACTTAACTAGTAACATAGTGCACTTCGAGAAAATTCTGCTTATGTGGCAAATAATTAATGAGAGATGGTAACATAATATGTTACTGTAAGACAAGATGAGTCCGCATTAACTCGATGTTCTCCATGTAAGAGGTGAGCTGGGAGCCTGGGATCAGCTCGTGGCACCATTAAGCCCAAAACGCTAGCTTGGCTTGGATCCAATTCAATTCAATTTTTTATTGCATCCACTTAAATTCAATCAGGCCAAAATAAAAATTGAAGATACTTCTTGACCAAAGAACTCAGCCATACCACCTTTTTTTTGGATCGGAGGGAGTATAAAAAGTAAGCCATAGTAAATAGTGAATACTAAAAGGAAAAAAAACAGCGAATCTTTCATACTTGAATATCCTGCAAAATGCTTGCAAAGAGGGTTAGGAGGGTATGAATGCACCAATCATCATCATTAAATTCAGCATTGTAATTAGGAATGTAACCCATTATTCTTAAATTGTTCCCACACGATTTATGCACCAACTAACGATGAATGCATTCGGCGCAGATTCATATAGAGTACTCTCTAGGATCTACTAGACAGTAATTGCGCGAGTGTCAGCACTACAATGCTCCTGGGCAAAGTAGATGCGATTCCCGGGGAGGTCAAATGTGAAGCGCGTGTCCACCTGCTGCGCCGCGCCGAGCACCGTCATCTCCTCGTCCGGCACGACGGCGAAGCACAGGTGCTGGTTCACCCTCACGAACAGCAGTTCCGGCTTGATGAAAAGCCTGGTCGCTTCTTCGTGCAGGTCGAAGGTCAAGCTCGGAAAGCGCACGTGGTCTCACGAGACAAAGCAGAGGTGGTACCCCTGCACCGGCACCGTCGAGCGGCGCGCCCCCTGCTTGTGCATGTCCGCCGCGACCTCGGCCTCTACGACGTCATACGCCGCGCGGACCAGCCTGGTCAGGGGAGTCCCGGGGTCGACGACGGACCCCCCACGACGGGTTTGTAGATCCCGCCTAAACATCGCCGTCTTTACGCCGTTAAGTTTTTTCCTGTTGAAGCTGATGCCGACGATGCGGATATAGTACGTGCTACTTTGGCCGTAGCCCGGTCCCGTGAACAGCAGCGACGTGCTCTGCATGTGCTCGTGCCTTGGGATGTCGCGGCCGAAGCGGAGGAACCCGTGCCTGGCGCCGGGGTGGCTCTGTCCGGGGAAGAGGCAATATGAGAACCGCGAGTCGGCCAGCCCGCGTGCGGTGAGCTGGCGCAGGAACGACGTCGGGTGCCTGCTCAAGCTCAGGGCCCCGGCGAGAACGCCGTGATTCAGGCCCACGAATCCGTCCGTCGTGTGTGCGCAGCCGAAGATGAGGTTGTCGACGTCCCTGTTGTGTCCTCCTCCTCCTGCGCCGGGGCTGCCGGCGAAGGCAAACGTGTCGCTGCCGAGGTAGCCGTGCGCGGCGACGTTCCAGGAGGTGGTGTAGAAGCTGCACCGGTTCCGGCCGGAGGGGGTGTAGGGGGGCGTACACTTGGGGTCTGCGGGCTTCATGTGCTTGTAGCGAGGGGACTCAGCAGAGTCGAAGACGGCGCCCTCCTGCCGAACCTCAGGCACGCAGGGCTGGCACTGCATCCAAGTCAGATTGCCGACGAGGTCCAGCCCGAGCTTGTAGAAGTGCCTGGTTTGGCCGGAGCCGACGCCGACGAGGACGCCGTACAAGGGCCACCCCACGGGGGCTATGTGCGGACTTATGCTGGTGAGGTTCGCGTCAAATTGCCCGAGCCCGCCGGCTGTGTCGTGGTTGGACACGATAGGCAGACTGAATCCACCGCTCGGTGTCGGTGGTGCCGCATTGCCGGCGACGCCGTGGCTGGCCGAATTCAGCAGAGCAAGGAGGAAGCAGAGCTTACAAGCATATAAAACAGACATGCTTGATTCCTCCGATCTCTATACTAGGGCTATGTTCGATGAAGCCAGAAAGACGGTTGAGCGTACGTCCTTCATTTGGAGGTCGTCTGTTAAATAGACTCAGAAGAATCCATCTCTGGAGTATCTATCTCTAGATGGATATGCATGCATTGGTGACTCCGATTACTTAGTGCAGCCAAGATACAGGGCGGCTAATTAATCAATCGACTCTGAAGTATCTCTAGATGGATATGCATGCATTGGTGAGGAGAATACTCGACATGTCGATGGTTGAAATGATACGAAAGCTCCCTAATTCCTCCAACAACCTTATTAATGAGTTTTTGTCAATAGTACTCCCTCCTTTCGGGTTTACGGAAACGAACGACCAAAACGGTGCGACCAAGGGAACCTTCCGTAAAAAATATTAAATGTCGATAATTGTGAGAGCTCCTAATCGGCACTTCAGGCGCCAAAAAATCGCTACGGCGCTCACAGCCCACAAGCTATGGGCGAATGTTTTAAAAATGCTCACGAATTCGAAAAAATATTCATGAAGTTCAGATATGTTTATGAATTTGAAAAAAGTTCATGGATTTGGAAAAAGCTTATGAATTATAAAAATGTTCGCCCATTTACAAAAAGTCTAGAATTTAAAAAATTCAAGGATATGAAAAGGTTCACAAATTTTAAAAAATTCACAAGGTAAGAGGACACCGGCGGATGCCGCGCTGTGTTCGTTGGGGATGGGGCATGCCCGTCCCTCTCCCACTGAGAGGTTCCCTTCTGCGGCCCGGAATGTGGTGTACTTTTACCCCTGTTTGATGGGCATGCAAAAGTATCAATCCTTCATTTTAGTTTATCCAGAGGTTGCGGCGAGTGAAGCGTTGAACAACATCCGAAGCTTGTGCCCTTTGCTCGCCCCTGTACCTCCAAGAGTATCTCATCTGCCGCACGGGCATCGAGAGTGGCATCAGGACTAATTCATCTTAAAATTTGTCGTTGTTATGAGCTAGAGTGAGTAGCTAATTTATATAAATTCTACTCCCTCAGTTTCTGAATATAAGTCTTTTTAGAGATTTGAATATGGAGTACATACGTATTTTAAAGTGTAGATTCACTCATTTTGCTTTATATGTAATTCATATTAGAATCTCTAAAAAAAACTTATATTTAGGAATGGAGGGAGTATTTGATGTATTTTGTTGCTTTTCTTCCAAGAAGTCAAATTCGTGCAAACAAACAAGTATAGTGCCTACAATTTCTAGGTATATTTTGCTCTGAGCTCACATAAGTTGGTGCTGTACCAACAACATCGTCGCTTGTCAGCTAACTGTTGGTGCATATTCCGTTCACTTCTAGTGTTTCCTACAATAATGCAAACATCATCCAGATCTTTTCTAGTTTCAGCAGAGTAAAAAAAATGCATTTCGAACATGGGTGAACATGGACCAGACGGGTGAATGCATTCTTGGATGCCGCTAATCTTTTGACAATCTATTGTGCTTGCTACAAAAGCAAAATCACAAAAAGCTACTTCACTCATGGAAAAAAGAAGTCAAAGACAAAATTCAGTCTAATTTCCCCATGTTGCTTCAGGGGCATCGAGAACAAACAAAATGACATTGGTCGCAGGAGATCGCATACTAATCCATCCAAAAGAATCAATACAATATGGATTCTGTGGGTAGTAGAGCCTAGATTACGTTCGAATACCAGGGAAATCACCTTGTTAACAATGACATATCATTAGCCAATTCTTTGCAGAATGGCATGAACGTGTGGGGCGCCCCCCTACAGAATTCCGTCCATCGGTCATATTTTCGTAGTGCTTAGGCGAAGCCCTGCGGAGATAGCATCACCATCATAGTCACCACGCCGTCATGTTGCCGGAACTCATCCACTACTTCGCCGTCTTGCTGGATCAAGAAGGCGAGGACGTCACCGAGCTGAACGTGTGCTGAACACGGAGGTGCCGTACGTTCGGTACTCGATCGGTTGGATCACGAAGAAGTTCGACTACATCAATTGCGTTAACAAACGCTTCCGCTTACGGTCTACGAGGGTACGTAGACACACTCTTCCCTCTCGTTGCTATGCATCTCCATGGATAGATCTTGCGTGTGCGTAGAAAAAAAATTATTTTCCATGCAACGTTTTCCAGCACCATGGTCCTTCTTGCATTACCCTCTCCCAATCACAAGGCAGCAAAACTGAAGAGTGTAGAGGTTCGGTTCCCAAGGCTTGAAGTTGACTTCCTGTGCAAGATCCCAGGCGGATCGCATGTTCCTGAAGAACCATCCCTGACTGTAAGGTTTGTCAATGTGAACCCTTGCCACCGCCATCCACCTTGCTGCATCTTGAGGGATAGCTTCCTCATCAACCACGACATCATCCATGCCATCCTCACAGAGCCCTAGCTCCGCCATCATCCTCTCTACCTCCAACTTTCGCCGCCATCTGTCAAAACCTTGCCCGAAGATGAAAAAACCGTCGGGCGATGAAAAACAGCGGAGCCCTACACCGAGCCGCCTGCCAAGGGAGGAACGACCTAGGCCGCGAAGCCCTAGGCGCTCCTCGGAGTCAGATCGGCGGGAGGGAAAAAACTGATCTCAACGGCGGCTGTGGACGCCTCCGAGAGGAAGAAACCCTACCGAGAGGGAAAGATTCTAGCAAATACAAAAGTTGGACATAAAAAAGGCAATTGTTGTTTGGGCTGCGTGGCCCAGTATTTTCTGCCAACCTATTCTCTCACCATCGTTTCTTCTTAATTAATTTACTGTCTACTACTTCCATACGAATGCAACATCTACTTTTGCTTGTGCGGGTGACTCCGGAGGCGACTCAAAACCTAGGACAAAAAGCTCTATCTCTTATCGCTCCGGCAGTCGGCCATGGCGGCCCCACCCTTCCATCAAAGATGAAGGGAGCAGGGGTGCACCTTGTGACCCTCATTGCAAACAAGCACACGAAGTATGGAGGTGTTGGAGTGGCGGCGATAGCGCATGGCATTGCATTAAGGTGGAATAGGCGCGACCGTATGTAGCTTCCTGCACCTTGGGGAGCAACTTCATACGTTATTGGGCTGCCAGTTGTTGCAAGCCTAAGCTTGTTCCTCCCATGTATGTATGGATGTATATACTGCCAAAATCCCTTTTGGCGGCCGCGCTCGAATGAGGTTGCTTTTTGAAAATTCAAAATTCATCAAATTTCATAGTTTTACATTCAAAATTTTTTGAATAAAATTTAGATATACATAAAGGGATAATACACATGTGTGTAAATTTTCAGAACGAAATATGTTGAAGTGAGGACTGTGAAAAAAAGATAAATCTAGGGCTATTTAACACATAATACTATTCATTCTGCCAGACCCAGAATTTATCTTTTTTATACAGATCACATTTCAATATATTTCATCCTGAAATTTTACACATACCATCCTTGTTTATTTGTAAAAAAAATTGAATCTGAAAAGTTTATTTTTTTTAAAAAAAAGAGGCCTTCATAGAGGCCGAGAGCCAAAATGCCTCAGTTCGTATGCACAAAGATCAGTTGCGACAGTTCATCCTTCCTCGAATTAGGAAGAACAAGCTTTGGCTTGCAACAACTGGCAACCCAATAAGGTAGGAGCCAACTACCGTGTCAACCGTCACATCATTGCCCATCCAGTACCAAGCATTTTAGATTATATCTTGATTTTTGCTTCTTGCATACAGATATCATTAAGGCTCAGTAAACTTTTCAGCCTCCCACGGTCGCGCCTATAAAAGCACACACATCAAACCGAGGAGATCTCCAAACCGAGAGGCGGTCACAATCACTTGGCAAACATGGATATCAAGGCGGCAACAACGCTTGCCCTGACGCTCGTCCTCAACGAGCAAGTTGTCCAAGGTAGAGTCCTCCACCGAAGACCAGCCCACTGGCCCCAACCGCTCTCCACCGGTGGCAGCGCCTCCACCGGCAACGACGCCGACAACGTTGAATAAGAGCACAACAACACCAGCAGAGCTACATGCAAACTTGAGGGGGCGGCTGCCCCCCCCCCCCCCCCCCCGCCATAGGTTAGGGGCCTAAATTCAGTGGCATCCTGCGCTAGCTTCACCACTGGGAGCATTCTCGATCTGGTGGGTCCTCGGATTTGAAGCCCTACTACAGCGCAGAAGAACCAGTGGCTACTAGCTTCAAACGGGTGTGCAATGTCGTTTCCTCGGTGTTGAGTATCGTGATTAGATTGAAAACATAGAATAGACTAGGAAGTACTTCATCTTGTCTTTACTTTAAGAAGATCATGTATTCCTATATATGTGCCCATGAGGCTCAAGTAATAAACACTGATTCCACCAATCTCTCTCTATTCCTTCTACATGATATCCGCCCAACCGATCCAAACCCTAGCCACCGCCCGCCACTTCTGCCGCACGCCACCCCGTGGCGGTCGGTGTCCATGATCACCATTGGGGACCGCATCGCCTGTACGTAGGGTTTATCCGCCGATCCAGTTGATCGGCTGGCTAGAGAGTTTTTTTTCCGATCTTTTGATTTGAATTTTTCTCTCTCTTACCGGTCACATTGATCGTCAATTTTTTGGTTTCCCGATCTAAAGATCGATTTGGGTCGCTGGCCGCCATTCATCATCTTCAACGCGTGCTTTCTACTCCAACAACAGCCTGGCCGACACCTGCCGTCGCGCTCCTACGTTGGCCCGCACCATGTCGCCCATGGCTCAATCTCACGTCCTGCGCGCGTGTTGGTTGCAGCGCGTCGCGTGCGCAACTGCAGCGCTAGCCCGGCTTGACCCATGGCCGCTCATGCATCTGCATGGCACCACGTGCTAGCCTGATTGCATGTAAGTGCTCATGGCACCTGTGCTAGTCTGGTTGCACCTAGGTATTGCGAATGTACCAGATGGCCTAGCTATGTGTCACGTCCGGCTGCATCACACTGGGTGGCTGAGCGGACACTTCGATTTCACGCGTAATTGGATTGATCATGCGAGCGTCCACGATTCCGTACCGCGAACGTTGTTGAGTATGTGCCACTTCACTGATTAAGCAACGGGTTGCAGCTACCTCTTCGTTTTGGATCGCAGCCGTCGCCGTCCCAAGGATCTCTCCACGTCTACACCGACCCACGTGTTGTCGCTGCATTGTCCCTTCAGGTCCTAATGCCACGGTCCGCGGTTCACCGCTGCCCCAAGGCCGTCAGCTCTAGGCCTTCCACGTCTACACCGACCCGCGTGTTGTCGCTGCATTGTTCCTTCAGGTCCTAATGCCATGGTCCGCGGTCCACCGCTGCCCCAAGGCCGTCAGCTCTAGGCCTTCCACGTCTACACCGACCCGCGTGTTGTCGCTGCATTGTCCCTTCAGGTCCTAATGCCATGGTCCGCGGTCCACCGCTGCCCCAAGGCCGTCAGCTCTAGGCCTTCCACGTGGCCAGTGACGAAGGACGGAACTTTTTCAAAATGGGGCGAACTCTTAAGCCAAAAAAAAAATTGATGCAAAACCAACACTACAACCCTTCAGAATTTGTGGAGTTTTGCGGTTGCAATCAGATATTTATTACTTTTTTCGTTGCAAGTTTTTTTAGAGATTCCAACAAGTGACTACATACGGAGCAAAGCGAGTAAATCAACACTCTAAAATAAGTCTATATACATTCATATATTGTAGTCCATTTAAAATGTTTAAAAAAATTTATATTTAGAAACGAAGGGAGTAATACGAAAATCTCAGACCAAATGAAATCAGCTGCAGGATTTTTATTCAAGTTTGACGTACTTATTTAGCTATATATCCTGATGAATATGGGAAGTTTTCAGAAGGCAACTCCTGCGCCGTCGGCGGCCGTGGGCTTGTACCCGGAGTTGTGAGCCGCCTTGTCCGACGGCGGCATGTCGCCGAACACCATCCCCCCGAAGCCTCCGCCGAGCAGCCCCGCGCCGAGCCCCAGCGCGAAGCTGCCGTTCCTTACGCAATAATTCTTCTGCGCTGGCGACGCGGCGGCCGTGCCACAGCCGGCAGCTGGCTTGGGCGCCGGCGGCATGCGAGCACACGCCTGAGGGTAGCGCGGCACCGCCGCCTCCGGCGCGTAGACGTACGTCGGAGGACAGTACTGCCACGGCGGCAGCTCGTACCCCACCACCGCGGCCTCGTCCCAGCACAACCCTTCGTCCTGGGCCAGCGGCACCATCACGGGGCCGAAGTGGTACGCTACGGTGAGCATGCCCCGATGCTCGGTGCAGTGCACCTTCCGGACCGGGTACGACTCACGCCGCGGCGGGCCGCCCACGCAGGCGCAGGCCAGCAGGTCGGCGACAGGGATGAACACCTCGCCGACGTCGCGGTCCTCGAGGCCGAAGAGGCGCTCGGTGCGGAGGAGCACGTGGAGGTAGGCTCCCGCGGCGGCGGCCTTGGCGGGCGTGGGCGGGACGGTGAACGTGAACGTATCGTCCCACGTCGGGTGCCTGGCGCCGTCGCGGTCGGTCTGGCTGCACCGCCGCGTGCGAGGGTCGCCGAACACGGACGTGATGGCGTACACCTCCATGCGGCTGAACACGTTGACGTCCTTCAGGTTGCTCGCCGAGACGAGCGTCAGCTCCAGGACCCTGTGCGCCATTGCTAACCGCCCCAGCGCTGTTGGAGAATGGGAAACTACGTGGCGAGCTGCGAGCTTTGCCGTACGGGCTTATGGCGGCCATGGCGCCCAGGGGTATGTATAGGGGTCGTGCTGGGCCCGCTGCCAGCGACGTACGGGTCGATCGGCTGCTCCAAGTTTGGCGCGCGGGCAACATGCATGCATGGATGTGCACGCGTCCGATGCCAATGGAAATTTCTTCAACAGAATGTGCGCAACAGCTAGCCTGTTACTGATGACATTTGATATACAAATTTCTAAATTTTAAACCCTAAGATCTCAACATCTTCTAGAACACCTGTGGTTGTGAATCAGTGAGTTGTATAGGACTGTTAGGTTGCTTCTGATGAAAGATTGTTGTGCTACTTCTTTCCCACTGATGCGACATATAATTTTCCAAACTACTGGAAGAGTGGAAGGTGCATGATCTTTCCCACTAGATGGAATAGAATTCACAATCATAACCGTGGACCAGCTGCATGCCCAATTGCCCATGAAGAACTTACAAATAAATATTCTTATTTACTCCCTCTGTAAAGAAATATAAGAACGTTTAGATCACTAAAGTAGTAATATAAACGCTGTTATATTTCTTTACGGAGGGAGTAGGTAATAACTAGTAGGTAACAAAGTTACTTGATTAACCTTGTGAATTTAAACGTTGGATAAAAACATTCAATTGAAGGACAGAAAACATGAGCACCTAAGAAAAGAAATCATTTCTCAAACTGAACTTACAAATGATAATGAAACAAAAAAAACGCATACTCCTCATGTAAAAAAAAGGTAATATTTTTTTTAGAATTGTTAACAATACATTCAAATCGAATGTTGAATAATCAAACTCAAAGACACCAATCGAGCTTTTTTTTAGAATCTCGCAAAGCTTTATTACTCCGTACGTCATGATGTTTACAGGGACGAATACAAGATCACCGGAATATCCTAACCAGACATGACGCCCATACCCTAACGATAAGCAAACTTTGCGAGATTATGAGCCTCCATATTGGAGGTTCTATACTCATAACTAACAACACATGAAGAAAAATTACTAGATCTAGCTACTATTTCTTGAACTATAGCACCAAAACTTGCTGAGATTCCCTCCTTATATTTGCATCAATGGCCACCTTGCAAAAGGATGCAACAAAAAAAATCGGTTTATGTATATATCTTCTGATAGGGCATGTGCCCCCCTGATAGCTGGTGTTTCAAGTACTTGAGGATCCTTGATGTTCCTGATTACAACTGCTGATGCTCCCAAGAAAGCACATGTTCATCCCTACAGATTGCACCAACATCACCGAACAAGCCATCACGAGACACGCTTCATCAATGTTAGCTTTGACATGATCTTCGGGCAGAGGCAACCAGTGCCTCGGCCTCGATGTTGATGGCGTTATTACATGTGTGCTTGTAGTTTTGTTCCGCGTGACCTCGATGTCCTCCATGTAAAAGGCGAGCGCTCGTGGCACCCTTAAGCCCAAAACGCTAGCTTGGCTTGGATCCAATTCAATTTTTTTTACTGCATCCACTTAAATTCAGCGAGGCCAGAATAAAAAATTGAAGATAGTTCTTGACCAAAGAACTCAGCCATGACACTTTTTTGGATCAGAGGGACTATAAAAAGCAAACCATAGTACCACGTGCCACATGTGGTAAGCAATTCAAACAATTCAAAAAAAGCAAACCATAGTAAATAGTGAATACTAAAAGGAAAAAAAGAGCAAATCTATGCTGCAAAATGCTTGCAAAGAGAGTTAGGAGGGTATGAATGCACCAATCATCATCATTAAATTCAGCATTATAACACTAGTGCAGAACCGGGCTATAGCACCGGTTCGTAAGGGCCTTCAGTGCCGGTTCTATAACCGGCACTAAAGGGTGGGGACTAAAGGTCCCCCCCTTTAGTACCGGTTCCGCACGAACCGCCGCTAAATGACAACCACGGGGCACGAGCCAGCGCCGGGGGCGGGGAGCCCTTTAGTACCGGTTGGAAACACCAACCGGTACTAAAATGTTTGGGGGGGGTTGGTTTCATGATTTCTTGTTCCTTTAATTTTGTGTTTTCCATTTAATTCTTTTTCGTTTGCTCGTATTATACGATACTATATATTGTACACGTTATGCATATATATAAATAGAATTTCCCGTAGAACCGATCATACATATATATATATATAGTATATATATAGTATGTATATATATATATACACACACACACACACATACATGTGTATGTGTGAATAATGGTGGTTGTGAGACATTCGATGATATATATATATATATATATATATATATATATATATATATATATATATATATATATATATATATATATATATATATATATATCAATTTATCCTACATGTTGCCTTGGTGCCTTCAGAGCACGATGACAATTGGGAGTGGTTCATGGGGGCGGTAGCGGGTAATGGTATTCTCCTTTGGGTCTATGACCTGGTTGAACAAAAATCCCGCTATTTCCTCTTGAATTGCTAATATGCGCTCCGTTGGTACGAGCTGCTCCCGCACGTCTATGAACTGTTAAGAAGGAGATCAATATGCATGTGTATTAGTTGTGTGACTAGATATTGATAATCATGTAAAAATTGTGAATAGTGTTCTTGTAAATGTACCCATTGATGTCTATTAGATTTGCTCCTTTCGGACGCTATCATGCGAATGTTCTCGCAAACGTAGTATGCACACAGGTCAGTCCCCGACGCCTGCTTCAGGGCCTTTACAAGAACGGAATTTAATCAGATAATAATTAATCAAGCATGATAATTAATTAATGGTATTGAAACAAGAGTTAAAGAGATGGTAGCTAGCTAGTACTACTTAATTACTTACCTTGGGTCGAAACCAAAATAGCTTTTCTCACCATTTGCCTGGAGTCACCTTAATGAACTCTCCCCAAGCCCTACCCGCCGGAAAAAAAATGAATAAAGGGGTTATTAAATAGTTGATATCAGGAAATGGCGAACTAAAAAGGCCGAGATATAGTTAATAATGATTGAAATTACCTGCCGACTATCCCCAGTTTCTTTTTTAAGTAGTGAGTCCAGTTTCAACTGTTCCTTTTCAACTTTAATGATTAACAAGATCCAGTGGTATCTGCATGCGCACACGTTTGCATGTCTTAACTAAGTGGGCATGTGCATAACACTAATCAACTACCCTAAACCTTATACACTTAATTATTAACATCTAGCTAGCTAGTAAGCAAAAACAAAATTTGTAGTACAAGATAGTGTGACTCACTTAAAGTTGTAAGGAAGTAGTATATCTTCATTGGTATTGAGGCGCTTGAAGAACTCTAGCATGTTTTTCTCTACATCTGCTTTATACCATTTGTATTTCCATGTGTCTTCATTAACAGAATTTGGGTCAATGAACCCAATGCCATAGCGTCCAGCTTTTTTTATTTCATACATCTTCATCCTGCATAATACCACAGAAAAGAATATAGTGAGGATAATTACAGGTAATGATCGATCAATGAGCACTACAGCTAGCTTGAGACTTAAATTACAGAAAGAAATCACTTACAGACAATAGCAACTGACGATAGATTTGTCGAGTGCATCTTGATTGAATAACTGAAATAGTTCTGAATACTCAACGGAGACAGCTAGCCCATGGAAGTAATGCTCCTCGTTGACATTCACAATGAGGGACTCTCGATTGGAACTCTTGGTAATTTTCATGTACCAATCATGCAATTCATACATTCTCGTTGGGAGTTTCTTGACCTCCTCAGGCTCGACCAAAGGTTCGCCGCGGACATATTTCCGTTTTATGTCCTCCTCTCTAAGCGGAGACATGGGCTCAATCTCGGGAGTTGTCCAACAGTGATACCGAGCATTTTAGCCCGGCTTCTATGCTCGTCGGTTTTTACTAGCTGATTGCCCGGCTGGGGAACGGTTTGCCCACATGGGGCGCCGGTACTCTCATGTGTTGGCACAACAAGCGGGGGGATTGATTGTGCTGCCTGTTCTCCCAGATGGGGAACGGTTTTACCGCATTTTTTGCCAGCTGCTTGGCTCGATCTCGAGCTCGACTCCTTCTGTAGTCGTGCTCGATGTGCCTTCCTGATTTGGCGCTCATAGTCTGAGTCAACAGGCTTGGGAGCTGGTGGTCTAGCCATACGAATAAAGTGGTCAATCTTTTCCTTAGGCACTTTCTCCCTTGGCGGCGGTGCCGGTTTCGGTCCAAAATGGGCGTCCACTTGGGCCTTCACTATGGCTGCGTTTTTCTCCTCGGCCATGTCGTAAGGCCTCAGAGGAAGAGGAGTGAGGCTTGGACCATATTGAAATCGCTTGCCTCCGCCTGTACCTCCTGTATTATCTCGACTCGTGCCGCTACGCACCATAGATGCGGCAGCTCTCTTCCACGATTGCTGAGGCGGCGGAGACGGTTGGCGTGGCTGAGTTGGAGCAGGAGGACTGGCCTAACGCTATGCCGGACTTGAAGCAGGAGGAGTGGCCTGATGCGGTGTTGGACTTGAAGCAGGAGGAGTGCCCCTGACGCTGTGCCGGACTTGAAGCAGGAGGAGTGGCATGTGCTACCTCTTGAGCACTGCGTTGGTTTTCCCTTGCAGAGGAAAGGGTGATTCAGCAAAGTAGCGTAAGTATTTCCCTCAGTTTTTGAGAACCAAGGTATCAATCCAGTAGGAGGCCACACGCAAGTCCCTCGTACCTACACAAACAAATAAGAACCTCGCAACCAACGTGATAAAGGGGTTGTCAATCCCTTCACGGTCACTTACGAGAGTGAGATCTGATAGATATGATGAGATAATATTTTTGGTATTTTTATAATAAAGATAAAAAGTAAAGATTGCAAAATAAACGGTGCAAGGAAAAACTTGATAACGGGAGATTAATATGGTGAAGACTCGACCCGGGGGCCATAGGTTTCACTAGTGGCTTCTCTCTAGATAGCATAAGTATTACGGTGGGTGAACAAATTACTGTCGAGAAATTGATAGAAAAGCGAATAATTATGAGAATATCTAGGCATGATCATGTATATAGGCATCATGTCCGTGACAAGTAGACCAACTCCTACCTGCATCTACTACTATTACTCCAAACATCGACCACTATCCAGCATGCATCTAGAGTATTAAGTTCATAAGAACAGAGTAACACATTAGGTGAGATGACATGATGTAGAGGGATAAACGCAAGCAATATGATATAAACCCCATCTTTTTATCCTCGATGGCAACAATACAATACATGTTGTTTCCCTTTCTGTCACTGGGATCGAGCACCGCAAGATTGAACCCAAAGCTAAGCACTTCTCCCATTGCAAGAAAGATCAATCTAGTAGGCCAAACCAAACTGATAATTCGAAGAGACTTGCAAAGATAACCAATCATACATAAAAGAATTCAGAGAAGATTCAAATATTGTTCATAGATAAACTTGATCATAAACCCACAGTTCATCGGATGTCGACAAACACACCGCAAAAAGAGTTACATTGAATAGATCTCCAAGAAGATCGAGGAGAACTTTGTATTGAGATCCAACGGGAGAGAAGAATCCATCTAGTTAATAGCTATGGACCCGAAGGTCTGAACTAAACTACTCACAAATCATCAGAGGGGCCATGGAGTTGATGTAGAGGCCCTCCGTGATCCATGCCCCCTCCGGCGGAGCTCCAGAAAAGGCCCCAGGATGGGATCTCTTGGGTATAGAAGGTTGCGGCGATGGAAATACGGTTTCATGGTGCTCCTGGATGTTTTCGGGGTATATATATATATATATATATATATATATATATATATATATATATATAGGAGGAATAAGTAGGTCGGTGGAGCCACAAGGGGCCCACGAGGGGGAGGGCGCGCCCAGGGGGGTAGGCGCGCCCCCTGCCTCGTGGCCGCCCTGTTGGTTGCTTAACATCCACTCCAAGTCCTCCGGATCACGTTTGTTCCAAAAATCACGCTCCTGAAGGTTTCATTTCGTTTGGACTCTGTTTGATATTCCTTTTCTGCGAAACACTGAAATAGGCAAAAAACCGCAATTTGCACTGAGCCTTGGGTTAATAGGTTAGTCCCAAAAATAATATAAAAGTGTAAAATAAAGCACATTAACATCCAAAACAGAATATATATTAGCATGGAAGAATAAAAAATTATAGATACATTGGAGACGTATCAGCCTGACGCTGTGCCGGACTTGGAGGAGGAGGAGTGGCCTGACGCGTTGGTGGACTTGGAGGAGCGGGAGTCTGCTGACGTGGTGGCGGACTTCGAGGAGGAGTCGGTTGACGCGGTGTCGGTGGCCTTGGAAAGATGATGCAATCCTTTCTCCATAGGATGATACGATGTTTGGCCTCTCCCAGTGTGTGCTCCTCGTCAACTCCAGGAATGTCAAGATCTAGCCCCGAATATTGGTCCACCACTTCATCAACCTGGACACGAGCATAGCCAGCTGGAATCGGGTTGCAATGGAAGGTTGCTTCGGGGGAATTTGTATAAGCAATGGCGTCCGCCACCTTCATGGATATGTTCTTCATTTTGAAGTGTAGCTCATAGTTAGTGTTCTACATGATGTCATCCACAGGGTATTTATCCAGCAATGCGTCACCCGGGGCGGAACCCACGCTGCTTCTTGGCATGGATGGGACGGTGCTATCCAATGCTGGATCATCCGCTAGCCGCTGCCGCTGCTGAGACCCCCTTTCCTGGCTAAGTGAGTCGATCTGTTGCTGCTGCCGCTGGAATTTGAGTGCCAGGTCTGCGTGCGCTGATTCTAGGCCTTGAAGGTGTTCTACTTCCTGCTTCCTCTGCTCCTCCTCCAACTTCCTCTTCTTCTCCTCCTCCATCTTCCTTCTTGCACGGCTTCTGTAGTCGGCGTTCCAGTCCGAAAATCCCTCATACCACGGAACAACGCCCTTGCCTCGTGTTCTTCCCGAGTGTTCAGGATTTCCTAGGGCGCGCGTAAGCTCGTCGTTCTCTCTGTTGGGCATGAACACCCACTACAAAAAAAAAAGACACATCTGTGACATTTTCGGCCGAACGAATTTTTTTTCTGTCATACATATGACACTTCTATGACGATAATTGTGACAAAACCCGGTATCATCATAGATGTGGTGGGCTCCTACTTCTATGACAATAAATCATGACAGAAAATGGGCTTTTCGTCCTGGGCGGGCCGGAGACGCAGCTGCATGACATTCTTTGGGCCGTCCATGACGAAAAAAACCATGGTAGAAGCGAGGGGGAGGAAAATTCCGGGGAGTTCCCGGTTATGGTGGGAGGTCGGGGGCCGAGCGATGCTCATTTCTCTCGTACACGTACGCGCGTGTGTGCGAGGCGTTGGCTCTAACTGAACCCGAGCGAGGCGTTGTGCTCTAACTGAACCCGAGCGATTGCACTGCAGGCTACGCGTTACTGAACCCGAGCGATTGATCGATGGCTGTTAACTGAATCCGATCGAGCGATTCCTTCGCTACTGCTGGTAACTGAAGCCGATCGATGCTGTCTCTGGGATGAACAGTGAGCGTTGCGGGGGGGGGGGGGGGTTGGATGAACAATGAGCGGTGGTGTTACCTCTGGATGAACAGGACCCCGTGGTGTGGTGGAGGGTTCGATGAACAGTAGACGATGGATGGGTGGTTGAACAATAGCCGGTGGAGTAGCGCGCGGTGGAGGTTGGATGAACAGGAGCCCGTGAAGGCTGGAGAAGGTCGACGGTGGAGATGAACAGTATCCCGTGGAGTCCCGTTTTGCGGTACGCCACACCCCTCCCGATGAACAGGACCCCCGTTTCGATCGTAGGAGGTCTGTTTCGTCCGTTTTGCGGTATGCCACACCCCTCCCGATCAACAGGACCCCCGTTTCGAGCGTAGGAGGTCCGTTTCCTCCGTTTTGCGATACGCCACACCCCTCCCGATCAACAGGATCCTGTTTCGAACGTGGCTAGTCGAACACAAGGCCGTTTCCTCCGTTTTGCGGTACGCCAGGCCTCGTTTTCATCGCCTGCTCCGTCCAAGCCCTCCCGATGAACACGACCATGCATTCCGTTCTGACCCAGCCGGTTGGCTCCCACGCGTTCCGTTGCCTCCCGATGAACACGACGCATTCCGTTGCCTCCCCATGAACACGATGCATTCCGTTGTGTCCCCATGAACACGATGCATTCCATTGTATCCCCATGAACACGACGCATTCCGTTGCCTCCCCATGAACACGACGATGACGTTGTTTCTCCGTTCCGACCCAGCCATGTACACGAGCCCTGGCCGTACGTATGCGTGAGTAGGCGTTCGAGACCCCGCCCGTATGTACACATACGTGGCCATATTTTCTTTCTTGCACCCTGGCCGTTGTACGTACGTGTACATGCTACGTGCGCGCCTCTACTACGACACGTACGCGCCACTACTACGACACGTGCACGCCTTTACATCCACCAGTATATATGTACGTACACATTCATGACCAGAATGACAACACTACGTACGCTTCGACCAGGTGGGTCCCGACTGTCAGGCACTTCCTTGCGTGCGAAGATGTAGCTGGTGGGTCCCAGCAGTCAGGGGGGCGAATTGTTTTTTTGCCCGAACGCACTTCCTTGCGTGCGAAGATGTAGCTGGTGGGTCCCAGCAGTTAGGGGGAAATATTTTTTCGCGAAATATGGTGGCCCGTCTGGTGGGCCCCCGCTGTCAGGTGGAGGAATCATTATTTTGCGCATAATAAGGAGGCACTTCCTTGTTGCGGCCGTGGACCCAGCTATCAGCCTCTCCACGTATAGTCCACGTCCGATGAAAGTCGTTCCTTGATCACGTTGACCACGCCGCGCTGACAGCACCACGGCGGTGGACGACGGCGAGGACTAGGAAGGCGACGACTCGGAGCCGAGGAAGACGCAGTAGTGGATGCCCACGCGAAGAGGAGTACGAGGGTTCACTGGTTCGGCTGCGGTGTGAGGCTGCTGTCGCCGCAGAATAACAGGGGGTGTGGGTGAGTTGAGGGATGGCCTGGCCAGCGGTGGGAGTAGTAGGGGGCGGTGAGGCGTCCGCGACATCACAGCTGACCACGGGAGGCAGGAGCACGCAGCACGACCAGCGCTGGTTTGGGCGGCTGGAGCAAGAAGACCAGAGGTTGAAGAAGCACTACGGCCATTGGATGAACATCATATGGTAACAGGAGCTAGAATCGTTCATATTGACTAAGTTGACAAAGCCCTCCGTCCCTGTCAACTTGGTAGGCCCACAAGTCAGCCTCCCACTATGCTGGGTTCCAGCTGGCAGGGGGAATATTCATTTTCTTGTGTGTAATAAGGAGGCACTTCCTTGCGTGCGAAGATAGCTGGTGGGTCCGACATGTCAGCGGGGGGCACGTTATTTTTGCGAAATACAGAGGCCCTTCCAGTGGGTCCCAAATGTCAGGTGGACGAATCATTATTTTGCGCGTAATAAGGAGGCATTTCCTTGTGTGCGGCCGTGGACCCAGCTGTCAGCCTCTCCACGTATAGTCTACTTCCGATGGTGTCGTTCGTTCACCACATTGACCACGCCGCGCTGAGCGCATCCAAGGTGGTGGACGACGACGAGGCCCCGGACAGCAACGAGCCGGAGATGGGAAGACGCGGGAGTAGAGTCGCAGACGGAGAGGTGTACGAGGGTTAACTGGTTCTAGTGCGGTGTGGTTCGGCAGTCGGTGGAGAAGAATAGGAGGTGTGGAGGGGTGGAGGGATGGCCTGGTCAGCGGTGGAGTAGCGCTTCATAGCGAAGTGTGCTAAGTAGAGCTGCTAGTAGCGGGAGGCGGCAGGTGGTCCCGGCGGCGCTAGAGGAAGAAGACGAGAGATTGAAGATGGATGCCAGTCGTTGGATGTAAATCCAACGGCTAACATGCTAGAATCATTTGTTGACTAAATTGACAACGACTTGCGTTGGCTTTGACCTATTGGCCCACATTTCAGCCTCCAAAAATGTGGCACGTATTCAACCTATTTTTTTCAGAATTTACAGTCTTTTTTTGCGTGGTAGAATTTACAGTCAATTTGATCTTTTTTTTTGAATTTCAGCCATTAGCTGGGCTGGGTGAACAAATAATGTAGCGTCCATGTGGCCCATTTATTTTATTTCCTAAAAAATTACAGGCCATTTGCACTTTCTCAAAATACATTATTTTGCTGGGCTGATTCTAATTATAATATTGGGTTGGGCCAGCAATGTTATCAAAAAATAAAAAGGGGCTGAGAATTTTGTTATAAATATATTTAAATAATAAGTGATATTATTACATTCGTCCTTAAATCTTACTAAGCTTTTGTACACAATCACTAGGATTTTCGTGCCAAAACAATCCAGGATTTTATTTATTAAGAAATTATTTTTATAAGTTAATAAGATGTGGCATATTGGTTTCTTACATATGTAAGTATCTGTTAAATATATGATGACAATAAAAATAATATATAATAACATATAAAATAAATTTTTTAGAAAAACAGGGAGCATCTCCCCGGTTCCATTGCTGAGAACGAAACCACAACATATTATGATATAGCAGCTCAAAGAGCAGTTCAAAAGCAAAGGTAGAAAAACTATAAACTAAGGGGGGTGGATGAACAAGTTCTCTGAATAACACAAATCACCTGAGCGGTGCCAAAGGCAGAGTGGATAGAGCACTCAAATGACACAGGGAGGGTCCAGCGAAGCCTTCATTGTCTTCAGCCGCGGGACCGTGTCAGCCTGCGGCGACCAGTAAGCAAGCGGAGACACCGGGCTAGAATACGTAGCATCGTGGATGTCCCTCTTTTTCGGCGCCAGGTGCTCATCATCTTCATCAGAGATCTTGAGATGAGCCCATGGGTCCAACCCCAAAGCAGGTCGAGCCTTGTTCAGCCACAAGTGATCGCCAATGGTTTCTGGAGGGATCTTGTTAGGGTTTCCACGAAGCTCATCAACTTGTCCTTGTCCGATCCGGAGGAGAGAATCGCCCAGTTCCTCACCATGTTCCTGATCAACCTCAAGACCTGCGGAATGGAAATCCAGGAGGTGTTACTGAAAATCATAGCATTTCTATATTTCCAGAGGCACCAAAGGACAGCTGAGCTAACAGTATTTAAAACTGAGCACTTTTTGGTAGCAATCCAGAATCTGGCGACAGATTCGAAGGATGAGCCAATCTGACTAGAGAAATATTCCTCAATGTGGGCCCAGAGATGTTTAGCAACTATACATTTAAAAAATAGGTGAGAACAAGACTCTTGTTCTAAGCAGTAAACACAATCAAGGGGTTTGATGATGTGTCTCTTCCTAAAGTTATCCCTAGTCATCAATTTGTTTTTGGAGAGAAGCCAGAGAAATACATGAATTTTAGGGGGAACTCTCAATTTCTAGACAGCAGGGATAAACATGGGTTGAACCCCTCTAAAGTTGATAACATGATAGAGGGAGCTGGAGGAATACTTCCCCTTATTGTCCAGCTGCCAAATCAGGGCATCCGGCTCGGCAGTAAAGGTAATGCTTTTGGCAATTTCCTCCAACTGGAACCATTGTTCCATGAGACTATCACTAAAGTTCCTTCTAAAAGAGAGTTTTCGGCATTGGCCGTCCCAAACTTCATTGACACTTTTGTTAAGCTCATTGCAGACATAGTAAATAGGCCAAAATTGGACTGCTAGGGGGATGTGCCAAACCAAGTATCTTTCCAGAACCTGGTTCTGCTCCCATCTCCTATGTTCCATGTGTAGCCAAATTTCACAGCATGCATAATCTCTTCCTAATAATAAAGCACGGATTGAGTCTCCGGGTTCACCGTCGCATCCTTTTTACACAAAGGTCCCTGTGGTTTTTAGAAATTAAACACGCAGTCCATCCTCCAAGTAAAAAACTACTCGCTAGGGTATTCCTCCCTCACACGCGAGAGACGCCCCGTCCCAACCACCCGACTCCACGCCTCCCGCCTGAGACTGGACGCCGCCGATGAGGGCCACGCTGGTGCTCCCCCTCAGCCCGCCTTCCTCCTCTTTACACTCTGTTCCCCTCCTTATCTCTCCGTTCTCTTGTCAGCAGCGACCACCCAAGGTCGCCCCGATCCATGGCCCTCTCCTTCCGCCCAGCTTTGGTCCGTCGCCGGTCATCCATGGGGCGAGCGATGTGCCTCCTCTTGAAGCTCCTATTTTTGTGTCGCCCCGCCTGCACTGCCCACCAGCGCCTTCCGAGACCTCATGGTTGCCTTCTGCCAAGCTGCCGGATTGATGGCTGACCGCCGCCATGACCGACCTCAACCTTCTGCACGCCATGGGTAGCGGCCATGGAGGCCGCACCTCCGGCCTCTCGCTCGATGCTAGCCAGGACCTCCGCCAACATCTCATTCATCTATATCAAGGACCGATCTACGTCACCCGAGGTTGACAGCAGTTCTGCCAGGGGCATCACGACCACATCCTGATATCCGCTGCCTTGGGCACGGCCACCACTGCTTCCCTTCCTTGGAGCAAAGAATTATGAGCTCTCCCGTACACGGCTGAAGCGCCTACAGGTGTGCGTGTCTGTGTTTTAACTTTTGCTCATTCTTTTGTTTCTGAACAAGTGAATTTCTCTTGCTGGAGCGTTTCATTGAAAAGGAATTTGGTTCTGAAGCTACTCTTGAAGCCTACGATCTGAAAAACACAGGGGAATTATTTTGCTCTATGTTGTGTTGTGGTTCCTGCCCAAGAGGTGGCAACAGTTCAGACTTCAAACTTTTAGTGAGTCAATATGCTTATATCTCAGAAATAAATTAAATAGCATAGGAAAGGAGCAGCAACCTTAACTGAACATAGAGTTGTGTTACAAGTTCCACGTGCACTAGCTTTTAGTGCAGGTGACGTCGCTAGCTTCTATCGTACCTTGGATCGTTGAAAGTCTTAGTGCTCTCAACGTGTTCGATGAAATAACAACGATGTTGTGTTTTTCAGGTCAGCCACCAAAAGGGGACATCGATAGGCACGTACCTCGCCAGACGCGTCTCTCTCCACCTGTAGAATGATTTCCATGGCACGGTCCTCCTCAGGTCTGAGCACTACTAAGCAAGAAGCATACCTTTGCACAATCCTCTTTATGTCAGTTTTGTAAACACCTTGGGCAAACTGTATATCTATCACTGAGGATCTCAGGACTCCCATTAGTTGGAACTTAGAAATGATGCTCTAATACTACACTTGACACACAAATAAGGAGCTGGCATATTAAAATGGTTACTCTTTGGAACTTTGGTCAGTATTTAGCAGTGTTCAATATTGAAGAGATTACTATTTAGCTTTAGAGTATGAGGGCATGTGTTGTTCATTATCTCTTTTACCCCTTGTCGGCGGTACTGAGTGGCTTAGCACTGATGCAAGACGAACATCAGTCGACTTAGACTTTGACCGCAAGTCACTTGAATGGTGTCATTAAAACAACCTGAGCAAGATTGGAGCTGATGGGTATTTGAGATTGTTGCTTTTTGATGGAACTGCAGCCAAATGAATCTCTTGCCTTGTCAAGCAAAAGATTAATGATCTTGTTCAAGATCTAAATGTTACCAGTGATGATGGCTCTACAGAAACGTACAACTGTGAGCAGTCAGGTTCTTCATTTACGAAATGTTCAGCCAATTCGACCATGTCAAATGCAGTTTTGTGTGGAAGAGAGCTGGTATATTTGTAATTGATGTGTATGATGGCACGTCTTCTGAATGCAAGCTTCCTCTCGATAGGAGATCCTCCAGTTTCAGTGTGATTTGAGTTATAGCATTGCTTAATAATTGCTTGAATTTGACCTTCCATTTGATTTTAAAAACTTAAGCCTTCTCTTGTAGGTGTTGAAGTCTGACGGATTGGAGAATCAGATGGTAGTCGCTGGAGAGGCAAGGAACTCCCATGCTTGCAGCGATGCACTTGGTGGGCATTCCTTGCATTTTCCCATAAAATCACACGGGTTCATGTATTTAATTATAGCAAAGTTACCATGTCTTTATCATGCCAGTATGCCAATGTGCCCAGAAATTAGATAACAGAGGGACGTTAGCAACTCCCAGCTCTGAAAGCATACCAAATATTTCAGTTTTTAGGCCACTGCTCAATTTTGAAGAGCTAATCCTTTGAACTAGATATGTGAGCTTTTTGTAAATTATAGGATACATAGTCTGCTAAGTGGAAAAAGAACTCTTTGATGTTGGGCATATCCTGTAGTATTTAAATCATTATTTTTTACACATGTGATGCGAATCTTATTCGTTTAGAAAAATGGTGTATCTACAGGATTGATACAAACTCAGAATACAAATTTTGGGACAACTATTAACATTGAAAGAGAATGAATGTGAAGACAACATGTGTGCTGGTGTCCTGGGATTCAGCAGTTGTATCAGGAAAACCAAAGTAAAACAGGTACTCAGATTTTTCTTATTCTACATTTTCCAGATATAGCAAAGGTTGTACCACAGAAAGTATCGTGTCTGGCTGACACAAACTCCAATTGTGGCACCTCTTGTCAAAAGTTCACTGTATGAACGAGGATCATATATTTACTTTGATCTCAACTTTTGGATGCAGTTAGAAGGTTTCATCATAACAAAAATTGTTAGTTTTTGTAAATTAACCTCACCATATTGATGATTGTAGGACATCATTGTTCTCCAGTATGAAACTATAGGGAAGGGACCTGACGTACATTTGTGTAACACAGTTCAGTAAATACATATGGAAACTTTATTTCTTTTTCGAGATCGATTTACTTGGTGGTGCTATTGCCCATTTCCTCTTAACAAGACATGTGTGATGTTCCAAAAAAGGAGCTTATGTGTTGTCTAACAGCCTTGATGGTATTTTTATACAGGTAGCTGAGGAAATTGTGCTTGAAGCGCGTCCTATGAAAAAATGGGTTGCATAGACATAACGCTCATCTAGACATGTTTTTCCAGTAGAAGTGAGAAATATATTGCAGGTTTTTATGCCAAAAGCTTTTAATATTTTTCCTCATAGTGTAAGTAAACTGATGATGCATTCCATGGCTAAGGGTTTGGTTCCAACAGAAGCAACACATATTCATCTTGCCTACTATCACATCAGTGGATGTCAGTCTCATTTTTCTGATCCTACACTTGAGCTAAGAATTCATTGCCCTTTTTTTGAACAGGCTGCAGCAACCAGTTTGTCACTACTTCAATGGATATAATGGATCATATCGTCATTGCGTATGCAAAAGCATGTTTAAAAATTTAAATTACCATGGCACATTTAAGGGGAGATAATTGTTGAACGGATAGCGTCGATGCCTTGCAAAGTTTCACAGAGAACAAACTATATGTGGATTTCTTCCAATTGCAGCAAGCTTCGAGCAAGCAAAACTATACTCTATAAATAATTTTCTTGAACCAGAGTTCTTTATTTTCTTTGTATTTTCAGCTTTCCTTGTAGTGGATTTCAATGTACTAAACACTCTCCTTAATCAATGGAAGCAACACCTGATTGCCTTCATATAAAAAAACACAATCTGAACACATACAAGGCGATGTATAGCAGGAACAGAAAAAATACTGTGCGAAGGTGAGTGCAAGTGCATGATTTTCTAGAGTTATTTTCTTGGCAGAAGTTACTATATTCTCAATATACATCATAAATAATTAGGGAATTCAAAAAAGGTCCGATTTTTTAAAAAAATGATAATTTTGAAATAAAAAGTTTAATAAATCATAAAATGTTTGTTGAGTCAAAAAATGTTCGTGATTTTGTAAAACAATGTATGCTTATTCAAAAAATGTTCCAAATTTTGAAAGAAAATGTTCAGGAAATCACGCAATGTTCATGATTTTTATAAAAAGTTTGTGTATTAAAAAATTGTAATGAAATTGAACAGAATTTCGCCAATTCAAAAAATCTTTATGAATGGAAAAATATCCTTAAAATTCAAAAACTGTTCATGACTTACAAAATAGTTTATTCATTCATTAAATATTCGTTGATTCAAAAATGATTATGCATTTCGGAAAATGTTCATGGATTTCAAAAAATTTCCACCAATTTCTAAAATAATGTTCGTCGATTCTAGAAATGTTCACCGATTCAAGGAAATTGTTTAAAAAATTGTTGACACTTAGAAAATGTTTTAAAATATTATACAAATGTTCATGAATCAAATAATGTTCTTGATTTTAGAAAATGTTCGGAAATTTGTAAAAGTGTCCACAAATTTGCAAAGTGTTTACGATTTCCAATATGTGCACGAGTTTAAAAAATGGCATGATTTCACGAAATTGAGAGTGATAGTGTATCTTGCTGATGCAACAAAATGTGGTCATGACCGTTGAAGATTTTTTTTCTCCCGTTGCAACGCACGGGCCCTTTTGTTTGTAGATTTTAATCCTTTCCAGAATCTAGAGGTCTTAGGGTTGGACGAAGGGACAAAAATATTAGGTTTATTTCCTAGGTATTTATGGGCAATAAGAAGCTTCCAGAGTTTCAGGTCTTCCTCATAGAATCTTTTAATCCAAGACCCTAGAAGACAGATGTTAATTTTTGGGAGGTTAGGTATGCCTAGGCCTCCAAAATCTTTTTTCATAGAGACTAGGTCCCAATTAGCAAGGTGTAGCTTCCTATTTCCCTCAAAATCATTTCACAAGCAATGAGACATCTGAGAATTGATGAGGTTCACTACCCATTTAGGGAATTTCAAGAAGGAGAGGAGATACACTGGAATGCTAGCCAAACAAGCTTGTATGAGGATCAATCTACCTTTGTAAGAGAGAAGTTTTCCCCTCCACCCAGCAATCCTTTTAATGATTTTATCCAGAAGGGGTTGGATATCCTCTCTCCTCAGTTTATCATAGTGGAGAGGGATACCTAGGTACTTAATGGGGAAGTTACCTTATTACAGATTAGAATAGAGAGGAAGTCAGCTAACTCCTGATCATCCATGTTGATAGGGATGAGTTCACTTTTAGAGTAGTTGATTCTCATGCCTGAGAATTGTTCAAAGCAGGTTAGAACAGTTTTCAGATTGCTAGCATGTGTGGAGTCATTGTCTAAGAAAAGGATGGTATCATCTGCATATTGAAGGCAGATGATGCCACCAGGGCAGACCTCAGGACAGAGCCCTGCAATCAGACTATGATCAGCAGCTTTGCTCAACATTTTAGTAAGAATTACCACTACTAAATTAAACAAAAGCGGGGAGATGGGGTCACCTTGCCTAAGGCCTTTACCAGCAAGGAAAAAATCACTTTCACAGTTATTTAACTTGACCCCAACAGACCCCCCATGAGTAAGTTGCTGGATCCAACTAGTCCATTTACCCCCAAAACCTCTAAGCTCTAGGAGTTTCATAAGGAAATCAATGTCAACTTTATCGAAGGCAGTCTAAACTAGAACTACCATCTAGAGAAAAATTCTCACAAACAGAGCCTTCAGATCTGTTTTGGTGAGGGTAAATAAAGGAAGAGCATTCAATGGCATCATTAAGAGAAGTAACATCTAGACCAATCTTAGCAGCAATGGCATTGAAGGAAGGATCATTAAAGTTGGAGAAGGAAGTGTGTTTCATACCCTGGGGTTTTTGCACTTCCAGGTTCTGAACCTCTTTGAGCTGTTGAGCCTTTTCAATAATGGTTCTCTTGTCACCAGCTACCCTGGCACTGGTTCTGGTGGCTTGAACATGACCCCATTTGGGAAGGTGCTTCTCCTTAGGAAGGGCAGGGAAGATAGAGTTGTATTTTGAGTCCAAATTGTCTGGGAGTTCATTTGTTTCAACAAGTGCCTCTTGATCCTTTTGTATATCTACATAACCTTCTAATTCCATCAGATCTTCATCTTCCAGGAGCTCCATTTCCCTGAGGAGGTTCAATCCATCAGTTTAATCAAGCACAGAATTCAAGATCTTTTCCTGGATGCTGAGTTAAGGAGTGTATGAAGAATCAGGGAGGTGTGTCTTGAGGACTGAAGTGGGTGTAGTTTCTCCAAACATCTGATTGTGGCCAAAAGACTGTCCTCTGATGTTAGGGGCCCCAGAATTGGCAGCAGGCCCTTTATCTGATTCAGATCTAGAGCTCATGTTGGATTCAGCATCTTCAGTAAGATTGGTACCAGTTTCAGCTGCAGAGACATATGTACCAGCAGAGAGGTTGGTGGAGGTGCCAGTTTCAGTGAGGGTTAAGGACTCCACCTCAATGAGTAGCCTGTAGATTTTGTTCCCAACTCCAAAAAGCCTTTTAGCAGGGATTTTGGAGGGATCTTTACATAAGATTTTGACCCTAACAGTTTCATAGAATGACTTGAAATTATGCTGCCAATCCACATCCAGTAAGACTCCCAGAGTGGAAGTGATTTGATCCAGCATAGTCCAGTCACACCACTTGGGGGTTCAATTTCCTGATCTTGATCCAAGTTTCCTGAAGGTCCTCTTCAGCCTCAATCCTGCCTTTCCAAACTTCAACATTGACTACAACATTGTCTTTTTGAGACCAAAACAGGGGTATCCAGCAACTTGAACTACATCTATTTCAGGAGGGAGTTTGACCAAGAATGTCCACTCATCTAGGGCATTGATTGGCCAGGGCCAGTTGGTTTTGTAAATGTCTGCAAACTCAGTGTCAAGTTCCTGCTTGGTCACTTCACCAGCTTCTACCAGAACAATCCCCACATTCTTCAGGGAGCCATGATACTGAGCATTTTCATCAAGTGGGTCTACGTGGTAGAACCCTAATCCTGGAGCAGCACTTCCAACATATCTAGCAGAACTGTGGGTTTTCCTTCTGACAGGGCAATTGTAACACCCTCGATGCGACTATAGCTCCCACGTGTCGAGGCACGACTTAGAGACATAATCGCATTGAAGGCATATGTCGCAAGTTAGACAATCTTCACAACATCCCATGTAATGTGAATAATAAAGGGGAGATAACATAGTTGGCTTACACTCGCCACGTCAATCAAGAACATAAATAACATTACATCATCCAACACACTCATGGCCCGACTACGGCGCCAAAATAAAGAGAACCCAACATGCGACAACGGTCCCAATCACCCCCAACTGGGCACCACTACTGATCATCGGGAAAGGAAATGTAGTAACGCTGAGAGTCTTCGTCGAACTCCCACTTGAGCTCGTACTCGTCACCTGGAGCGGAAACACCTGGACCTGCATCTGGAGTTATAGTATCTGTGAGTCACAGGGACTCAGCAATCTCGCACCCTCGCGATCAAGACTATTTAAGCTTATAGGAAGGGTAAGGCAAATATATGTGGAGCTACAGCAAGCGACTAGCATATATGATGGCTATCTTATTCGCAAAAGAGAGCGAGAAGAGGAGGCAAGGCACGAGCGAGAAACTAGAGAGCAACCTGCACAAACATTACTCCAACACCGTGTCCACTTCCCGGACTCCGCTGAGAAGAGGCCATCGCGGTAACACATTCAGTTGATTCAGTTTAATTAAGTTAAGGTTCAAGTTATCTACAACCGGACATTAACAAATTCCCATCTGCCCATAACCGCGGGCACGGCTTTCGAAAGTTCAATCCCTGCAGGGGAGTCCCAACTTAGCCCATGACAAGCTCTCACGGTCAACGAAGGAATAGACCTCCTCCCAAGACGTTCCGATCAGACTCGGTATCTCGGTAACTCAAGACACTTCGACAGGTTAAAACAAGACCAGCAACACCGCCTGAATGTGCCGACAAATCCTGATAGGAGCTGCACATATCTCGTTCTCAGGGCACACTCAGATTGTCCAAACTTCCGGGAGGCCAGCCCAGAGTTGCCCCTGGTAGCCACCGGCGGCTGACGGTTTGGACCAACACTCAGAGGAGCACTGGCCCGGGGGGGTTAAAATAAGATGACCCTTGAGTCTGCAGAACCCAAGGGAAAGAAAATGCTAGGTGGCGAATGGTAAAACCAATGTTGGGCATTGCTGGAAAAGCTTTAATCAAGGCAAAATATCAAGGGGTTCCCATTATAACCCAACCGCGTAAGGAACGCAAAAATCCGGGAACATAACACCGATATGACGGAAACTAGGGCGGCAAGAGTGGAACAAAACACTAGGTGAGAGGCCGAGCCTTCCACCCTTCACCAAGTATAGAGATGCATTAAGATAACATAGCATTATAATGATATCCCAACATGTAAATAAAAGATGTTCCAACAAGGATCGGCCTCCAATTTTCACCTGCAACTAGCAACGCTATAAGAGGGGCTGAGCAAAGCGGTAACATAGCCAATCAACGGTTTGCTAGGACAATGGTGGGTTAGAGGTTTGACATGGAAATTTGGGAGGCTTGCAAGCAAATGGTAGGTATCGTAGCAATGGCATAGCAAAAGAGCGAGCAAACTAGCATAGCAAAGATAATAGTGATTTCGAGGGTATGATCATCTTGCCTGCACAGTTGTCAGAGTTGACTGGATCCTCACAAGCAAATTCAACGGGCTCCTCGGTAGCGAACTCGTCTCCCAGATCTACCCAAACAAGACAAACAAGCAATAAAGACACAATCAACCACGTGCAAGCTCAAACAACAAGATGCAATGATGACATGCTATGCGGGATGCGATGCGGGATGCAAAATGCAAGATATGACAGGAAATGCATGAAGCTGGCCTCAACTTGGAATTCCAAGGGTGCCACTGGAAAGATGAGATGAAATCGCTTGAAAACGATATAAAGAACGCCGGAATCGGAGTTACGGTTTGGAAATGGCAAGCGTTTCAAAAATGACACCGGTCTGCGATTTACAGCAAGTAGGCATCTAAACGCAATGAGATGAACATGCTACAGCAACCAAACAAGACAACAAAATACATGGCAGGGATGTACATAAGATGCTTAACAAAAGTCTAGCACTGAGCTACGGCCAATTCATCCATTATGAGGTTCAAACAAGCATGTCAAAAACGCAAATGCAAAACAGATTTCAGACTTAGTGAAATTAACACTTGTCTGAAATTTCAGATCATGAAGCCCTCTTCGGAGCAGCAAAACAACATGATACATGACCTGATCAAGACAAGTAATAACATGGCATGGAGCTACTCAACAAGCTTAACAAAAGACCTAAAGTGACCTGGGGCCAAAAGGCTTCACAAAATATACTAACGGGCACACGAGCATAGCTAAAACACAATCAGTTCTCAGACTTTGTGAAAACTGGGACATGCTGAAATATAACTCACGAAGGCACGTAAACGAGCTCGATGCACTCACTACGGTGCAAGTCATGGCAAGGAAAGCATACATCCATTAAGAAGGCACAAAATACAAGCTAGACATGGCAAGAACAAAGTCATAGCATGCATGGATCAACTACAATAGCATCGGCAAAATCGCAAACTAGTTGACGATCTGCCCAGATTCACCACGAAGCAAAAGTAGAGCTCGATTGACTCAAGCTAGGGTGCTCCATAATTGCAAACAAAGACATGGATGTATAAAGCATAACATTATTAACAAAACTCCTTTACTGATCATCCTCAAAAGAGGCACGAATCGCTAGAAAACAAGCTGAACATATGGCATCATGAACTAAATAATCCCAGACTTAGTGAAAACTACTAAGTCCCTGAAAACAGATTTACCGGGTGCCTCACTTTGCAAGCTTGCACAAGTCACCACACACATCCTAAAAATGCATGGGTTGCACCTCTGGAAATATAACAAGATACTTAACAAAACATATGAAGGACTCACAGGCATATCATGCACACATTAATCATGGCAAAAATGACAAAAGTCTAAGATGAACTAGCAGATCTGACAATTTACCCATGAAGCCTCCTTCTAACAGCATTTCGGGCATCAAGATGAGCTCAAATGAAAATGATGCAATGGAATGAAATGATGTACTCGTCCAGACAAACATTTTGATATACTATATGCCCAAATCGGAGCTACGGATGCCGAGATACGGCCGGTCAAAGTAGGCATAAAAAAATTAGGGGGAGAGGGGAAAAGTCAACCGGCTAGGGTATTTTGGATCTGGATCTGGCGGCACGGATCCCGAGGTTGACCCGCAACACTGCAGCTCTCCGGAGTGCTCAACGTCGCCGGAGAGGAAGGAGAGGCCGGGGCTCGCCGGGGTAGCCGGATCCGGCCCGGTCGCCGGAGTTCGTCGGCATGGAGGCGGCGGGGCGGCGCCGGCCCAGGGCGGCGAGGAGGCGGCGAGGGGCGGCCCGCGGTGGCGGAGAGGCGGCCTGCGGCGGCGCCGGTCGCCGGAGGTGGGAGAGGCGGTGGTGAGGTGGAGGCGCGGGGCGCGAGGCGCTCGGGGTCGCGGGGGCCCGGCTTGGGCCTCCCGGGCCGCGGCGGTGGAGGCGGCAGGGAGCGACACGTGGCAGGCGGCGGATGGCTGGGCGCGGCGGGGCGGACACGTCCGGCCCAACTCGGACGTGTCCGTCGGCGGGGGAAGCGGCGGATCTGGAAAAATTAGGGTTTCGAGGGGGGGAGAGATCTGAAAAACGGGGGGGGCTATTTATAGGCATAAGTGGAGCTAGGAGAGTCCAAAAGAGGTGTGGTTTTCGGCCACGCGATCGTGATCGAACGCTCTAGGACATGGAGCAGAGTTTGGTGGGTTTTGGGCCAAAATGGAGGGGTGTTGGTCTGCAACACACACGAGGCCTTTTCGGTCCCTCGGTTAACCGTTGGAGTACCAAACGAAGTCCAATTGATACGAAACTTGACAGACGGTCTACCGGTAGTAAACCAAGGCCGCTTGGCAAGTCTCGGTCCAATCCGGAAATGTTTAATCCCCACACACGAAAGAAAGCTAGAAATGGCCACCGGAGGAGAACGAAGCGCCGGAATGCAAAACGGACAACGGGGAAAATGCTCGAATGCATGAGACGAACACGTATGAGAATGCAATGCACATGATGACATGATATGAGATGCATGAAAACGAAAACAACACACGGAGACAAAGACCCGAACCCGAGAAATAAATATGACTTGACGCCGGAAACGGCAAGAGTTGGAGTACAAATTGGGCAAGTTATATCTGGGGCGTTACAACACTCCACCACTACGAAAAGATCTCGTCCCGAGATCTAGGACTGAAAGAACTCCGGGTACTCAGAACGGAGGTGATCCTCACGTTCCCAGGTAGCTTCACGGTCGGAATGGTGTGACCATTTGACTTTGAGAAATTTGATTGACTTGTTGCGAGTCTTGCGTTCAGTCTCTTCAAGAATAGCAACTGGGTGCTCACGGTAAGAGAGATCTTCTTGGATCTCAATGTCCTCAAAGTTGACGGTGCGGTCAGGAGTCTTGAAGCACTTTCGAAGCTGAGAGACATGGAATACATCATGAACATTTGCAAAGTTTGAAGGAAGCTCAAGTTGATAGGCAAGGTCGCCTCTCTTGCTGACAATCTTGAAAGGTCCCACGTATCTAGGGGCAATCTTCCCTTTGATACCGAAGCGACGAGTACCTTTCATAGGAGAGACACGGAGGTAAACATGATCTCCGATCTCGAAAGCCAAATCATGGTGCTTACTATCATAGTAGCTCTTCTGGCGGGATTGGGCTGCTTTGAGGTTATCACGAATGACTTTGCACATTTCTTCTGCTTTTGTGATTAAGTCATTACCCAGCAGCTGACATTCACCGGTTTCAGACCAGGTGAGAGGGGTACGGCACTTCCTGCCATACAAAATTTCAAAAGGGGCCTTGCACGAACTTGCTTGAAAACTGTTGTTGTATGAGAATTCAGCATAAGGAAGACAATCCTCCCACTTCATGCCGAAGGAGATCACACAAGCCCTGAGCATATCTTCAAGAATCTGGTTGACACACTCGACTTGACCGCTTGTTTGAGGATGGAAAGCTGTGCTGAAGCGGATGTTGGTGCCCATGGCCTTCTGAAAAGAATCCCAAAACTTCGAGGTAAAGATGCTGCCACGGTCTGAAGAGATCACTTGAGGAATACCGTGCAGAGAGACAATTCGAGAGGTATAGAGTTCCGCCAATTGAGCTGCAGTGATCGACTCTTTGATAGGCAGAAAGTGAGCCACTTTGGTGAGTTTGTCGATGACAACGAATATAGCATCATTGCCACGCTTGGACTTTGGAAACCCAGTCACGAAGTCCATTTCAATGTGGTCAAACTTCCATTCTGGAATGGCAAGAGGTTGGAGGAGACCTGCTGGCCTTTGGTGTTCTGCCTTCACTCTTCTGCAGACATCACATTCATTCACGAATTGAGCAATCTCGCGCTTCATTCGAGTCCACCAATAAGCTTGCTTAAGGTCCTGATACATCTTCGTGCTCCCAGGGTGGATGGAGAGGAGAGAATTGTGAGCCTCGTTCATGATCACTTTACGGAGGTCACCTTTGGGCACAACAATACGATCCTCGAAGAAGAGAGTGTCCTTGTCATCAAGGCGGTAGCACTTGTACTTGGACTGGCTCTTGGCAATCCCAATCTTCACCTTTTTCACCATAGCATCAAGAAGCTGAGCTTGGCGAATCTGGTCTTCTAAGGTAGGAGAGACTTGAAGGTTGGCGAGGAATCCTTGAGGAACAACTTGCAGATTAAGTTTGCGGAAAGCTTCACAAAGCTCGGGTTGATAGGGCTTGAGAATCAGACTGTTGTAGTAGGCCTTTCTGCTCAAAGCGTCGGCAATCACATTGGCCTTGCCTGGAGTATACTCGATACTCGGATTATACTCTTGAATCATTTCGACCCATCGAGTTTGCCTGAGGTTGAGATTAGGCTGCATGAAAATGTACTTGAGACTCTTGTGATCAGTGAAAATGTCCACTTTTCTTCCCAATAGAAGATGTCTCCAAGTCAAAAGAGCATGCACAACCGCCGCCAACTCGAGATCATGAGTGGGGTAGTTCTTCTCATTAGGCTTCAGCTGGCGAGATGTATAAGCAACAACTTTCTTCTCTTGCATCAATACTACGCCAAGACCTTGGAGAGAGGCATCACAAAAGACCTCGTACGGCTTGGATTCATCACGCGGAGTCAAAACTGGAGCAGTGATCAACTTCTCTTTCAAAGTGTTGAAAGCAATATCACACTCCGGAGACCAAATGTACTTGACGTGCTTCTGAAGAAGATTAGAGAGAGGCTTCGCGATCTTGGAAAAGTTTTCGACGAATCTTCGGCAATAGCTTGCGAGACCGAGAAAACTGCGGAGTTGCTTCACGTTCTGAGGAGGTTCCCAATTCACAATTGCAGACACCTTCTCAGGATTCACGGCAATGCCCTTGGCAGAGATGATATGACCAAGATAAAGAACCTCATCGAGCCAAAATTCACACTTGGAGAACTTGGCGTAGAACTGATGTTCCCTGAGCTTATCAAGAACCAAACGCAAATGCTGGCATGATCTTCCTTGTTCTTCGAGAAAACTAGAATGTCGTCGAGATAGACCAAAACAAAGTCATTGGTGTAGGCATTGAAGATGAAATTCATCATGCGAGAGAACGTCGGAGGAGCGTTGGCGAGGCCAAAAGACATGACAGTGTATTCATATGAACCAAAGCTTGTTCTAAATGCTGTCTTGGGAATATCTTCTTCACGAATGCGAATCTGGTGATAACTCATGCGGAGATCAAGCTTGGAGAATACTTGGGCACCTTTGAGTTGTTCGAACAGCTCATTGATGTTGGGAAGTGGGTATTTGTTCTTGATGGTCTTCTTGTTCACTAGACGGTAATCAACACAAAGTCGGTCCGTTCCATCCTTCTTCTTCACAAAAAGAACACCACAACCCCACGGAGAAGAACTAGGCTGGATGAGACCCATTCTTTCTTGCTCATCGAGTTGCTTCTTTAGCTCCTTCAACTCTTCAGGTCTGAGCTTGTAAGGACGTTTGCACACAGGTTCCATGCCAGGCTCAAGTTCAATAACGAATTCAACTGGCCGGTGCGGAGGCATTCCTGGGAGCTCTTCTGGAAAGACGTCTTGATATTCTCAAACGACTGGAATTTGAGAGATGGCATCCAATTCACCCTTCTCATTGAGAGAAAACAGACGGATGGAATTATTCCGAGCGGCAAAGACAATTACATCCTCGGTCGAATGAGTCAATTGAATCTGCCTGGCTGCACAATCAAACTGAGCCTTGTGCTTAGAAAGCCAATCCATGCCGAGAATAAGATCAATATCTGAGTTACCAAGAACCATTGGAGAAGCCAGAAACTTGAAATCACCCATCATGATAGAAATATCCGGAACCTCGTGATTAGCAAGCAAACATTTATCCGGAGAGACGACTGCGAACGGTTTATGCATAACTTGGGAAGTCAACTCATGGTTAGATGCAAAAGGTTTTGAGATGAAGCAATGCGATGCACCAGTGTCAAAAAGAACTTTTGCAGGTTTATCATTAACAGGAAGGTTACCCATGATCACATCTGACGAGTCCTCTGCCTGAGCTGCATTCATCAAATTGACCTTGGCATGCTTGGGGTTATGCTTGACCATAGCTGTACTTGCCGATCTGACAGGAGGAGGAGGAGGAAGACGCCTCTGGTTGAAACACTTGTTGGCATAGTGACCCTTCTGTTGGCACTTGTTGCACATGACCTCTGAAAGCGGACGGTGATACGGAGCACTCGATCTTGGAGCTTGAGACGAAGTCTTGTTCTGAAAGCCAGGGTTGGGTGGGTGGGAAGAACCACTGCCACCTTTGCTCTTCTGCTGATACGGCTGACGGAACGGAGGAGGAGGAAGCCAAAACTTCTGCTGCTTGGCCACTTGAGTAGAGGAAGAAGGAGTAACATCCCTGACTCGCTTCCTGGAAGCATCACACCTCAACTGAGTAGCCTCTTGCTTCAGTGCCATGTTGTAGAACTCATCGTATCTCAATGGCTCGAAGAGAACAAGAGCGAGCTGAATATCTTCTCTGAGACCACCCATGAACTGATATATCATGCTCTTCTCATCAGGCACGTCCTGCTTGGCAAAGCGGGCGAGCTTCTGGAACAACTTGTTGTAGTCATAGACAGACAAAGAGCCTTGCTTCAGATTGCGGAATTCCTCACGCTTGCTTTCAACCACGCTCTGCGGAATATGATGAGCTCGGAAATCTCGACGGAAATCATCCTAAGTGATAACACGTCCACCTCTGGAGTCCTTGTACTGCTGGAACCATTCTGCAGCTTGATCTTTGAGTTGGAAGGAAGCGAACTTGACAAAGTCCTCAGGCCTGACGTTACTGCACTCAAAATGCTTACACAGATCCACAAGCCAATCGTCAGCATCGGTTGCCTCAACACAATTGCTGAAAGTCTTTGGCCCGTTAGCAAGGAACTGGTTGAGTGTAGCAAAGTGACTCTGATTGCTGCCTTGATTCCCTTGACTGCCTTGATTGCGCTCTTGAAGAATTTGCATGATCAGCTGTGTGTTTGCATTGGTTGCGGCCATCACAGCTTGCCATGCCTCTGGAGGAGGTGGAGGTGGTGGCGGATCAGGATTCAGAGTCGTGCGCGTTGGAGGAGCCATCCTGAAGAGGTTGACCACCATTAGCACATTGATAGATAAATATTGAAGCTGAATCCAACGGAATGAAAATTGCAACATATAGTCTTCACATCCGAACAAAATGAACGAATGCATTCCTCTTGAAATGGTCACATATCCATAAATTGAGAAGCCACGTAGAATTAAGGTAGAGAAATAAATCAACAAGGTACGGATCGAGAACGAATAATTGGTAAGAAATCCCAATCTCAAACCAATATCTGTGGAAGAAGAACTAGAGCTACTAGAATTCCCACCTATGAAACTCCCGAACCTTTCCGGTTATGCAATCAGGTGTTGGGGATACAGGGGAAGCATAATATCTCACCCAAACTAGCAAATCCTACATCCAGCTGTATCCATCCTTCAACACATAACCAAGAAAACTTCGGAAACCATCTACCTCAACCTTCGAAAATCATCCGTTATACAAGTTATGGCGATACTCCCGAACTCCCGCCCCAGTACTGGGTGGCGTCGAGGTTATCTCACCAACGAACTGCATAAAAGAGATTTTCGATGTCGGCGAAAATATCTCAAGTATTCCAGAATTGCAACGATAAAATTATGATGACAACACCTCAGAGCTCAACTCCCCGGGACACTTCCACTAAACCCCTGACAGGAGGCACCAAGACAATGTTCTCATCATAAGCCATCGGAACGATTCCAAGATACTCGCGTGATCCTAAAATCTTTTTTTAGTGAAATTTGAGAAGAGAAGAGTCAAAACTCTACGTCAGGATGCCTTACCAGAGCGATGAGGAGACTGGGAAGTAAAAAGAATTCCTAAACTCTCTGATATATAATTCCTAACTGACTCAAAACATTTTTCTAGACACAACTCGGCCGCTAAAAACGATCAAGCAATGGGGCTCCTAAGGTCGGGGAAGGCTCTGATTACCAACTTGTAACACCCTCGATGCGACTATAGCTCCCACGTGTCCAGGCACGACTTAGAGACATAATCACATTGAAGGCATATGTCGCAAGTTAGACAATCTTCACAACATCCCATGTAATGTGAATAATAAAGGGGAGATAACATAGTTGGCTTACACTCGCCACGTCAATCAAGAACATAAATAACATTACATCATCCAACACACTCATGGCCCGACTACGGCGCCAAAATAAAGAGAACCAACATGCGACAACAGTCCCAATCACCCCCAACTGGGCACCACTACTGATCATCGGGAAAGGAAACGTAGTAACGCTGAGAGTCTTCGTCAAACTCCCACTTGAGCTCGTACTCGTCACCTGGAGCGGAAACACCTGGACCTACATCTGGAGTTATAGTATCTGTGAGTCACAGGGACTCAGCAATCTCGCACCCTCGCGATCAAGACTATTTAAGCTTATAGGAAGGGTAAGGCAAATATGTGTGGAGCTACAGCAAGCGACTAGCATATATGGTGGCTATCTTATTCGCAAAAGAGAGCGAGAAGAGGAGGCAAGGCACGAGCGAGAAACTAGAGAGCAACCTGCGCAAACATTACTCCAACACCGTGTCCACTTCCCGGACTCCGCCGAGAAGAGGCCATCACAGTAACACACTCAGTTGATTCAGTTTAATTAAGTTAAGGTTCAAGTTATCTACAACCGGACATTAACAAATTCCCATCTGCCCATAATCGCGGGCATGGCTTTCGAAACTTCAATCCCTGCAGGGGAGTCCCATCTTAGCCCATGACAAGCTCTCACGGTCAACGAAGGAATATACCTCCTCCCAAGACGTTCCGATCAGACTCGGTATCTCGGTAACTCAAGACACTTCGACAGGTTAAAACAAGACCAGCAACACCGCCCGAATGTGCCGACAAATCCCGATAGGAGCTGCACATATCTCATTCTTAGGGCACACTCAGATTGTCCAAACTTTCAGTAGGCCAGCCCAGAGTTGCCCCTAGTAGCCACCGGCGGCTGACGGTTTGGACCAACACTCAGAGGAGCACTGGCCCGGGGGGGGGGGTTAAAATAAGATGACCCTTGAGTCCGCAGAACCCAAGGGAAAGAAAAGGCTAGGTGGGGAATGGTAAAACCAATGTTGGGCATTGCTGGAAAAGATTTAATCAAGGCGAAATATGAAGGGGTTCCCATTATAACCCAACCGCGTAAGGAACGCAAAAATCCGGGAACATAACACCGATATGACGGAAACTAGGGTGGCAAGAGTGGAACAAAACACTAGGCGAGAGGCCGAGCCTTCCACCCTTCACCAAGTATATAGATGCATTAAGATAACATAGCATTATAATGATATCCCAACAAGTAAATAAAATATGTTCCAACAAGGAACGACCTCCAATTTTCACCTGCAACTAGCAACGCTATAAGAGGGGCTGAGCAAAGCGGTAACATAGCCAATCAACGGTTTGCTAGGACAATGGTGGGTTAAAGGTTTGACATGGCAATTTGGGAGGCTTGCAAGCAAATCGTAGGCATCGTAGCAATGGCATAGCAAAAGAGCGAGCAAACTAGCATAGCAAAGATAGTAGTGACTTCGAGGGTATGATCATCTTGCCTGCACAGTTGTCAGAGTTGACTGGATCCTCACAAGCAAATTCAATGGGCTCCTCGGTAGCGAACTTGTCTCCCGGATCTACCCAAACAAGACAAACAAGCAACAAGGACACAATAAACCACGTGCAAGCTCAAACAACAAGATGCAATGATGACATGCTATGCGGGATGCGATGCGGGATGCAAAATGCAAGATATGACAGGAAATGCATGAAGCTGGCCTCAACTTGGAATTCCAAGGGTGCCACTGGAAAGATGAGATGAAATCGCTTGAAAACGATATAAAGAACGCCGGAATCGGAGTTACGGTTTGGAAATGGCAAGCGTTTCAAAAATGACACCGGTCTGCGATTTACAGCAAGTAGGCATCTAAACGCAATGAGATGAACATGCTACAGCAACCAAACAAGACAACAAAATACATGGCAGGGATGTACATAAGATGCTTAACAAAAGTCTAGCACTGAGCTATGGCCAATTCATCCATTATGAGGTTCAAACAAGCATGTCAAAAACGCAAATGCAAAACAGATTTCAGACTTAGTGAAATTAACACTTGTCTGAAATTTCAGATCACGAAGCCCTCTTCGGAGCAGCAAAACAACATGATACATGACCTGATCAAGACAAGTAAGAACATGGCATGGAGCTACTCAACAAGCTTAACAAAAGACCCAAAGTGACCTGGGACCAAAAGGGTTCTCAAAATATACTAACGGGCACACGAGCATAGCTAAAACACAATCAGTTCTCAGACTTTGTGAAAACTGGGACATATGCTGAAATATAACTCACGAAGGCACGTAAACGAGCTCGATGCACTCACTACGGTGCAAGTCATGGCAAGGAAAGCATACATCCATTAAGAAGGCACAAAATACAAGCTAGATATGGCAAGAACAAAGTCATAGCATGCATGGATCAACTACAATAGCATCGGCAAAATCGCAAACTAGTTGACGATCTGCCCAGATTCGCCACGAAGAAAAAGTAAAGCTCGATTGACTCAAGCTAGGGTGCTCCATAATTGCAAACAAAGACATGGATGGATAGAGCATAACATTATTAACAAAACTCCTTTACTGATCATCCTCAAAAGAGGCACGAATCGCTAGAAAACAAGCTGAACATATGGCATCATGAACTAAATAATCCCAGACTTAGTGAAAACTACTAAGTCCCTGAAAACAGATTTACCGGGTGCCTCACTTTGCAAGCTTGCACAAGTCACCACACACATCCTAAAAATGCATGGGTTGCACCTCTGGAAAGATAACAAGATACTTAACAAAACATATGAAGGACTCACAGGCATATCATGCACACATTAATCATGGCAAAAATGACAAAAGTCTAAGATGAACTAGCAGATCTGACAATTTACCCATGAAGCCTCCTTCTAACAGCATTTCGGGCATCAAGATTAGCTCAAATGAAAATGATGTAATGGAATGAAATGATTTACTCGTCCAGACGAACATTTTGATATACTATATGCCCAAATCGGAGCTACGGATGCGGAGATACGGCCGGTCAAAGTAGGCATAAAAAAATTAGGGGGAGAGGGGAAAAGTCAACCGGCTAGGGTATTTTGGATCTGGATCTGGCGGCACGGATCCCGAGGTTGACCCGCAACACTGCAGCTCGCCGGAGTGCTCGACATCGCCGGAGAGGAAGGAGAGGCCGGGGCTCGCCGGGGTAGCCGGATCCGGCCCGGTCGCCGGAGTTCGTCGGCGTGAAGGCGAGGGGGCGGCACCGGCCCGGGGCGGCGAGGAGGCGGCGAGGGGCGGCCGGCCGGGCGGCGGGGAGGCGGCCCTCGGTGGCGGAGAGGCGGCCCGCGGCGGCGCCGGTCGCCGGAGGTGGGAGAGGCGGCGGCGAGGTGGAGGCGCGGGGCGCGGGGCGCTCGGGCTCGCGGGGGCCCGGCTTGGGCCTCCTGGGCCGCGGCGGCGAAGGCGGCGGGGAGCGACACGTGGCAGGCGGCGGATGGCTGGGCGCGGCGGGGCGGACACATCCGGCCTGATTCGGACGTGTCCGTCGGTGGGGAAAGCGGCGGATCTGGAAAAATTAGGGTTTCGAGGGGGAGAGAGATCCGAAAAACGGGGGGGGCTATTTATAGGCATAAGTGGAGCTAGGAGAGTCCAAAAGAGGTGCGGTTTTCGGCCAAGTGATCGTGATCGAACGCTCTAGGACATGGAGTAGAGTTTGGTGGGTTTTGGGCCAAAATGGAGGGGTGTTGGGCTGCAACACACATGAGGCCTTTTCGGTCCCTCGGTTAACCGTTGGAGTACCAAACGAAGTCCAATTGATACGAAACTTGACAGGCGGTCTACCGGTAGTAAACCAAGGCCGCTTGGCAAGTCTCGGTCCAATACGGAAATGTTTAATCCCCACACACGAAAGAAAGCTAGAAATGGCCACCGGAAGAGAACGAAGCGCCGGAATGCAAAACGGACAATGGGGAAAATGCTCGAATGCATGAGACGAACACGTATGCGAATGCAATGCACATGATGACATGATATGAGATGCATGAAAACGAAAATAACACACGGAGACAAAGACCCGAACCCGAGAAATAAATATGACTTGATGCCGGAAACGGCAAGAGTTGGAGTACAAATTGGGCAAGTTATATCTGGGGCGTTACAGCAATTCTCAACTTTATGAGTAACCATTTTGTAGATAAAACAATTCTTGGGATTGACACATTTATCCAAATGATGCCTTGGTTCCCCACAGTTGTAGCAGATCACCTCAGAGTATGCCATAAGGCCCGAAGCAGGGGCAGGAGCAGTTTTCTGGATGTCCTGTCTCTTCTTTTGCTGATTCTTGCCTTGAGATTTCCCACTGATCTGAGAGTCAGAACCACCAGCAGATTGATCTTGGGCAATTACAGGAGCCTGCCCAGATTGTGCCCCCATTTGGGGCAGATGTGGGCCGTACCACTGCCCAACCGGCGCTCCCCCCCCCCATTGTGATAGGGCAAATTCATTGGAGTTCCTGGTTCCTTCTCATCCTCCAGCCAGATGTTGTCTCTCAGGAAGCAGAAATAACCACCAAACAGCTCAATTGAAGCAGATTGCAAGCCTAATTTCAATCTTCTTCAGGTTTGGGGGAGAGGTAAGGTACGGGATCCACCTGCTCCGGCTCTGATGGCGTGCTGGTGGGCATGAGTCCAGTCAAGCATTCCCATCTCGCAGCACGGTGTGGATCTCCTGAATTCACTTCTCCTTTCGCCCATCGAACGAACGTAATCGGCGACTCCCTGGGGTGGGGCATCCTGTGCTTCTCCGAGAAATCTCCTTCGAAGTAGATCCGCATGGCTAGATTCAGCAGCTCCCAATCCACATGATCCTTACACATCCGAGCATACCTGCGCGAGTGAGAAAACAGATTCGGTCCCTCCTCGGCTTCCTCCCTCGCAGCTTCCTCCTCTGCTTCCCTCCATTCGCGCGTGCACTGGGTCCAGGAGAGAGCGTCGTCGCAGATCCGCATCGCCCGCTCCCTCCATCTCCTCCCTCGAGTCTCCCGCAGCACCGCCGGCACGACGGAGTTGAGCGGCTGGAGCATCCGCGGGAAGCCTTTGTAGACATGTGGGAGATGCATCTTGTACATCTGCCTGTCTTCCAACCATTCCCCCGTGGATATGGTCGGCGACTCCATGGGGCACGCGAGTGGACTTTCTGAGGGGGTAGGTGCGCCCGGAGTCAGGAGGCAGGGGTGGCGGCGAGATCTATGGCGGCGGCAAGGGTGGAGGTAGTGGCGGGGGCGGCGGCAAGGGTGGAGGTGGTGGCGGGGGCGAAGGGGATCGCGAGAGCAGTCATCTATTTGCCAATTATGTGAACTAAACAGTCAACATATAAAATAATTTAAATATATATAATATAGTTATAAGCGAAACATAAGTTGAACCTAACGTTCCTATTCTTATATAGAAAAATAGAACACACCTCTGCGTTTTCTTCAAAAAATACATAAATTGGGCTACCAAAAATAAAATCTCGGATGGGAGGTCCATAGGCCGGTCGATACATGATGGCCCTAATAAAATACAAACAGGGCTATGGACCTCCCATCCGAGGTCGTGGGCTGCGCATGTTAAAAATGAAAGCCTAGACGGGGCAGCCCAAAACCACGTCCAACACTTGCCAAAACTTCGTCCCTCGTTTTCTCTCTGTTTTGCACACTCGACATTGTGTGGGCATTTTGACTGTGCATCATATGAAGATGTGCTATGCATGAATGTTGATCAGCATGATGTTAACTAGCTGGTAGTTCCATTTTCGACCATGAATAAAACTTCCAACATGATGTTAACCCTGTTTGAAAAGGCTGTTTTAATATAAATGCTATGTCTCTGAAAGTTGCAGCTTCTTATCTGAAACTGAAGTTGCAGTTTCTTATCTGAAACTGAAACTTGCAGTTTCTTCTCTGAGAATCACATTGTCTGCACTTTTATACTCTTATGAAACTACATTTTTTAAGTGCTAAAAATAAATATCTAGAATTCATAAAATACTTCATATGCTCAATACCGCAAATCTGAAATTCAAAAGACATTCATATCTGAAAGTACTCTCAAAATACACAACACAAAACACAATTCACAACCTGCAAATACTGAAAACCCTAAGCTCCTCCTGAAAATTCACAACCTGCCCGACTATTGGGCTGGGGGGGCAGCCCCCTCCTATTCCTCGGCCGCAGACAGCCACCCCGTGAGATGATGTGAACGGCGAGGGAGACGATGGCGGGGAAGCGTCGTCGGGCCAACTGCTTTTCTCCTCTTGCAGTTGGGTTCGGTCAACGAAGACTCCACCGGCTCGCTCTGGCAGGACACCCTCACAAACGGCACCCTGTAGATGCTCGATCCTTCAATCTCTGGTGGATGCTCCATCTGGGATCGATACTCCCACCACCGCTCCCTCACGATCGGATTCGGCGAATCTGTTTGCTCCATGGCCCAGAGGAGCAGCTCTATGTACTCCAGCGTGACTCCCTCCGGGAGTATCGCCGCCTTTTCGCTCTGTTGCAGATATTTGGCCATGGATGTCGCTGTCGCCACTAGTTGGTCCTTGTTGTCAAACCAAGACTGTATCTCCAACATCCTACCTAGCTTCACAGAGTCGCCGTCTGCGATCCTCACGTATCGGTTGTACTCCTCCGTCGATCTACTTATCCACAGCACCTTCACTTGCCGGCGGTGGTTTTTGAATGGAAGAGGAGAGGAGCAGCGCTGGTTTTGGATTAGAACGGGAGAGGAGCGACGCTGGTTTTGGACTGGAACAGGAGAGGAGGGGCAGTGGTTTTGAAATGGAAGAGGAGAGGAGTTGCGTTGCATTTAGATTGGAACAGGAGAGGAGCGGCGGTGGTTTAAGAGGAGAAGAGCAGAAGAGCGGCGCTGGTCTTGGAAGTATTTTTTTGTTGTTTTGCGTATTTTGGGTCAAAGTTTGACCACGTACTATATTTGAGAAGCAAAATGTGAATGCATGTCACCAAAAATTGTATCGTTTCGTTCGTATCTGAATGTACTTTCAAATTATATTATTTTTTTAAGGTATAACATATATTTTATGTGCGAAAATCATGGTCAATTATGACCCAGAATAAAAGGGAGACTAGTTAATGTGGGGTCGCTTTCTTAATTGAAGGGTAAATTGATTTTGATTTTGATCCAGTCACAGCGCGCCGGCCCTCTCGTCCAATCCTAAATCACTGCCGCACGCTCCTCTCCCTCTTCTCCATTGCAAAACCACCTCCTCTCCTCTCCATCATCTTCATTCCGAAACCACCGTCTCGCCTCTCCCTCTTCTGATCTTCTCCATTGCAAAACCACCTCCTCTCCTCTCCATCATCTCCATTCCAAAACCACCGTCTCGCCTCTCCCTCTTCCTTATTGCAAGACCACCGTCTCTCCTCCGTTTTCTATACGCTTTGCTCCATGGCGTGGGCGCAATCCATGGATACAAAATTAGTATACTGTATACTATTTAAAAGTAGAGGGCGGGGCTTTTCCTGCACGGTAGGCGGCGGGGCAGTTCCGCCTAGTCGGTTCGACAGAGACGCGAGAAGATGAGGGAGTAGGCTGCTGCAAATGTAGGGCTGTGTGATTTGACAGCGAGTTACTGCTGGACAGGTGGGGCCTCGTGATTTGACTTGCCATTATCATTTTAACTGCGGCGCTACGACCGGCGTGAGTCTCCCAATTCCTGACCACCTCCATACAGGTGCCTCTCCCAATGCTCCACCATGTAAGAGAGGTTGGCTCTTGCATGAGAGCCCACTTCTCCACTTTTTCCTTGCCTCTCTTTCCTCCACATATGCAAAAATTCCATGTAAAGCGCACTATTGTACTTACTTTTACTTGCTCCTACGGGTGCTTAAGCTTGCCACATAGGCATAAAGTCTGATGTGGGAAGTTCATCAAGAAGAGAGAGACTAATTTGGTGACCCAAGGAAGAAACGGTGCTAAGCGCGTGTACCTAGGTGAAAAGACAATTTTGAGTCTATAGCTAATTAAATGAAGGAAACTTAGCAACACCATTTCATTGGAAGAGGTCACTCCTTGGCAAATGCAATAAATACTAGTACTCCCTCTGTCCCATAATATAAGAACGTTTTTGGCACTACACTAGTGTCAAAAACATTCTTATATATGGGACGGAGGGAGTACGAACAAAGAGACAGAGAGGAGTAAAAAATACACTTATAGCCAACCTTATAGCCAACCTTGTTGTAGTATGAGTGACTAAGTGATGACTATGTATGACATGCCAACATCAGATAGCCTAACACACCGTGTTAAATCTCCAAGGGCGCGACCGCGCGAGCTACGTGACGGTCGTGGTAGGCGCGACCATGATATGGGCTGCTGGCAGCCCTTGGATCTGAGATCAAAAGGTCGCATGCTAAGTTGCTAAAAATTTGCAGAATAACCCTCCAGGATAGGATATTCACCCATAGGTCTAGAATCACGCCATGCAACCGTTCGATCTCAGATCCAAGGGCTCTCAGAAGCCCGTACCATGGGAGAATGGAAAGCCACTACCCTGTCGTTCGCACGCTGGCAGTTCGCTCCTACTCGTCCCCACACGTCCTTCAATACTACGACGGTTCGCTCCTAGTCGTCCTGTCCATTCACATTCGGTGGTTCCACTAATCCTAACCCTCCTCCCAAATCCATGGTGTCCCAAATCTCCATGATCGGCAGTGAGTACAAGGTTAGAACCATCACCGGCGATGAGTTCGACGTCATCTACACCTGTTCTTCCGTGACGGTGAAAGGATGCCTTTCTCGCTTCAGACGCATGTTCGAAAACTGAGATGATGAGTGGGTCGCTGGGCTAGATGTTGAGTACACCACAGTCCTGGGACCAGAGAAGGATCTAAAGGACGAAGAGAGGAAGAAGCCCGCCGTGGTCCAGGTTTGCGTGCATGACTTATGCTTGGTCTACCACATATGCCATGCCGACGTTGAGTTCCAGGATTTTAAGGACTTCCTCGAGAGCAACCTAGTCAAATTCGTTACTGTAGACTTTAAGAACGACAGGGATGTCCTGCGTCGGATAGGTCTCGTTGTAGGCAACCCCTTCGACCTCCAGAAGAATCGGCTGGTGTCCTCTCGTCAGCCTTCAATGCTAACCCTGGCAGGAGCCATGGTTCATCCTTCGTACGGTAAACTGGAGAAACCTCCATACACGTTTCATCATCATGCATGGCAGCGGAATGTACTAGATATAGACCACATCCACTACGCTGCAATGGATGGCTACCTTTGCTTCAATATCTACAAGGGTTGGATGAAGAGCAACAGCCAAGTGTGCGGTTCAAGCAAAGAAGTATCGGCCAAGAGGAAGAGGGACAAGGACGAAGTCGAGCACGTGGACGAGGACTCCGAGTAAGGTGGCAGTGTCGTTGCTCATGGTGGTTCTAATGCAGTGTCTACCAGAATAGTTGCAAAGTTTAATTTCAGGTGTGCTTAATTTAATTTGAGGGGTGTGTTGTGCTGAGCCCCCAGCAGAACTATGTTATGTTTCTTCTCGTTACTTTAACTCTTCGGTATGTACATACTAGTATTTCTTACATTTCATCTTTTAGTTGGTATAGTACTACCACTCGTTTCTTCACATTATATACGTACAATATATATGGCCAACATCATATAGCCAACAGTGCTTAGTTTTGTCAAAGAATTCCAGGATGTTTAGAGGGTGCTTGGATCCAAGGGACTTATTTTAGTCTGACTAAAAATAGTCTCTTTAAGAGGCTAAAGTTCCAAGCACCCCTGACAAAAGAGGGGCTAAAACTAGTCTTGAGACTAAAAAATTTTAGTCAGGGGTACCCCTACTAAAATGTGGGTTGGTCCTCTCTCTACTCATTTAACTCCTCTCCTTTAACACAGACGAATTCTGGATTGGAGGATTTGGAGGATAATAAATGCTCATTAACTTGATTTTAGCCTTTTTAGTATTTGGATCCAAGCATGGGTGAGGCTAGGATGTTTTAGTCCCACTACTTTTAGTCATGGGACTAAAACGTATCCAAGCACCCTCTTAGTTTTATTTGAGGGGTGGGTTGTACTGGACACCATTATTGTGACTAGCCTTTTTAATAGTAGTATATGCATAATTTGGCGACGAGCGCTCTCTATATGTACCACCTTTTTTTTAATTTCAAGTTTTGCTCCATGGCGCAATCCATCGATACTACTGCTGTACAAAAGTATACATTTTTTAAAAGGCTAGAGGGCGGGGCAGTCTAGCTTGGTCGGTTTCATGAGAGGCGAGGGCCTTTGTGATTTGACGGCTCATTACTGCTGGAAGGCGGGGCCTTGTGATTTGACTGCTCGTATAAATGCGCCGACGACCTGATCGAGGAGGAGCAAAGAACCGTGCGGTATACTCAAGTTTTCCACTGGAGTAGTACTGCGATGGAGGAGCACGAAACACGGCAGCCCAGTGTCATATGGCGATAAAAAATTGATCTAATTTGCTAGTCATCTCATTGTTAGCATTGTTCTATTCATTCCCTCAAAAAAACCATTGTTCTATTCATGCCTCGCAGAGAACGTGACATGTGCGGCGAAATACCCGAAGCAAAAGATGAAACACAGGAGCAAAAGAAGAAGGAAGATTATCACCCCAAATGATCTAATTCACCGCGGAGTCGTAACTGCTTCTTCATCTCCTCCACGACCTCCATCTCCTTGCGCATCTCCTCCGCCATCTTCTTCATTCTGTCCATGATGCGAGATTTCTCGATGCGAGCCTTCATCATCTATTCCACGGCCGCATTACGTACCATGACAGCAGCCGGGTGCTCGATGCGAAGCTTCGCCAACTCCTCCTTCTGTTCCATGATGAGGGCCTACATCATCTTCATGGAGAAACTACTATTCTCATGCAGCTTCTTCCAGCTGGCATTCTTCTCTTTCAACAGGTCGATCTCGTGGCAGAGCTTCGCCTTGTCCTCCTGAAGTCGCAGGATTTTGCCAGTCGCCTTCTTCTCCGAGGCAATGCTCTTCTTCAGCAGCATCACCAAGCCAGCGGTCAACGCCCCCTACTAACTGAGCTCAGCGGGCATGTCGTCGAGGCTCTCCTTCAGCAACTCCATCAAGCCTTGGATGAACTCCTTCTGCTTATTGAGGTGCTTATTGAGCTGATCGGGCATGCCGTCGAGGGATAAAGACTCCAGCTCCGCGGCTAGGGCGCTCCTGGGAGCCATCACCTGCCCGTGAGAGATCTTTCGAGGTCTCTGCATGGCGGCGAGCCCTCTTTTTTTCCGCAGCCTTTGTTGCTGCTCCCTTGTTACGAGTAGTTCTCGACCTAGAGCTCTGCTCACCGGCCATGGCAATGACGGATGAAGAAGAAGCACTTATGAGGAGGAAAGGTAGAGTAATTTTCGGTTAGGTACTTCCCCTGTTTATAACCTAAGTACTAGTACTACTACTAATACATGCATAGTGGGAACACGTTCAGGTTTGGTACGTACTAGTAGGTGTGAGCAGGCTTTCGAATGTGATGGGAACAAGGATTAATTGATGGTTTTGGTTTCAAGGCCCGAAACGGTTCCCGATGAGTTTAGCAGAACATAAATTTCAAGTACTACACTGCTCAAATGCGTAAATATTATGTCACTGTCAAAAATTGGCACAAAATACGAAGGAGACCAATGGAAGTACTACTAGCAACCCACGATTTAACTACTCACATGCGCGCAGTGGAGTAATAATGTCTTTCTTCCGCCCTCACGTCCACTCAATTTGCATGCGCTATATTAATTGACCATCAATGAAGTGAACGACTTTACATGCGTCAAATTATCACATGGGGTGGATCTTGGTACAAAATTGCGTCCGCCCGTGTACCCGCATGTGCGTGCGAGGGAATGAGTGCGTGCACGGCGTGCATGCACATTTTCGCTTCATGCATGTACTGCCAGTATGACTCAGGGAGGACGAGTACATTCTTCTGGAACCAGCAGCACGTCACTGTGATCAATCCATGCAAGGAGGTCGTGACAACACCTCCACATGTGCCACGTGGCTTCATGAACTGTAAGAGAGACACTGTGTAGCATGCCATTGGTATTCTAATTTACGTGTTTTGCACATACTCGAAGTACTAGTAAGGTACACGTGCATTGCACGCATCAGATTTTGCAACCAAATTATGAATAAATACCACACTATAGCATGTAAGCTCTGAGTCATATATGCCTGATGTAGCCCTTCGTTTAATTCTTATATTTCATCTCATTCAAAATCAATTAGTTTTTATAAAAAAGCTAAGAATGCGGGAATAGGAAAAACATGGGATTATAGTGGAATGTTGTCTTGAATCCTACAGGATTGTACGAGTGTTTGATTGTGCATAGAAAAAACGCAGAATTCTTTCAAAGAGGATTGAGTGGATGGGATGTTTCCTATGAAATCTAGTGCAAATGAATCATATGGAAAAATTCCTATGGTTTACAATCCTACTAATCAAACAACCAAGATAGGAAAAATTCCTAATGATTAGAATCCTCCAAAATTCCTTTGATAATCCTTTGAATCAAAGAAGCCCTTAATCTATTTTATGATTCATGGAATTGTGCGTTGTAAAGCATAAAGTAAAAACAAATAATGGCAATTCAACTAGAAAAAAAGTTTGGGCAGTTATGATACGGAAGATTCTAGAACAAAAGAGAACCACTGTTGTTTTGAGGTTTGTGAATTATGCTTAAGTTCAACCATGGAGCCTGCTAGATTGTACATGTGGCAAAATCTGGTCAGGGACTAGAAGATGGTTTGAGGGGCCGAGTGGAGGGAGACTATGAAGGAATGCACAAGTGCGAGATCGATATTTAGAGATAGGGGGCGAACACGTGTGTTGTTGCACGCAGTGGTGGAGCCATGAAAAATAAATGAGCTAGGGGGCCAAGCATTGCTAATTCTTTACGAGGAGGGTCAATTCATGAACTTAAACCATTTTTAGCAGCAATTGTCTAATGATCACATTCATATTAGCCTCAATATATAGTGATGTTAGGGGGGAGGGGGTAGGGCCCTTACTGCCCCTGTCTTCGCCATTGTGCACGCGTCTGAGAGATGAAGCGGAAGGCATGGATGATGAGAGGGGGCATTGGATATATAATTAATGTGGGTGTATTAGCTATATATGTTAATCCTATATAGAGAGGTATAGATTGATCGATGTGGACGTGGGAAAGAGGGTGAGACCTCACTGGATATATCGATTGATCGGTTTGTGTGGAAAACTATGAAAGACCTAGCTATATACACACATACATAGAGGAACATCGATCATTGCGCATGCACGTGTGAGAGATAAAGAATGCCTGATATGATGAAGAGGGGGGGATTTGTGTGGGTGTGTGCCTTCATGGGAGACCGACCTGAATAAAAAGATTGCATGCGTGTGATGGATAATGCCGACTGGTAGTGTGTGTGCATGCATGCACGAGAGAAAGTTAGTAGTACAATTATAAAGAGAAGACTACTGTGTGGGTGTAAAAGAATAGGTGAGGTCATAATCAATGTAAAGTTGAATTCAAATATTTGAATAAGAGATCCTGATGTTTGAAACCCATGCATGCATGAATATAACGGAGATCTGCGCGGTGTGGTTTGGAAACGAGCAGGTTGTAATGTATACACATTAAACAAGGTCAGACTGATTTGAATTTGAGATACTGATGGCAGACATCATTTGGCCACGTCGCATCCGTGCATGGACACACTATTCTAATTGGAGATGATGGGCGGCTTTGGCATCACATATCTATATCTATACCCCTATATATATATATATTATTTTTTATATTTTTTATATTGTGTGCGGGTAACTTTAACTTTGAAAGATGGTCGTTGGATGAGGCGAATCCGATGGTCCAAAGATGGCAAATTTGAGCACTACTGGCTGTTGGATATCATCTAGATTCCACTAGATTTCGCCACATGTATAATCTAGAAGACTCCATGGTTGAACTTAAGCATAATGCACAAACATCAAAACACAAGCACTTCTTATTTGTTCTAGAATCTTCCGTATCAGAATTGCCCAAATGTTTTTCTACATGATTTGCCATTATCTGTTTTTACTTTATGTCTTACGACGCACAATTCCATGAATCTTAAAATAGATTAGCTTTCTTATAAAAACTAGATGATTTTGAATGAAATGAACTATAAGAATGAAACGAACATCTACATCATGCATATATGACTCAAAGCTTGCATGCTATAATGTGGTATTTATTCATAATTTGGTTACCAAATCTCATGTATACAATGCACGTGTACCTTACTCTAGTCTAAATGGTGTTTGTGTGTGTGTTGTGCGTGTTGAGGTGCAAATTATCTTTTTTTGGGTACATGTTAAGCTTGTTCTTCTGAAATTTCAAGCCACGCCTTGTTATGCCGAAAATTCAAGCTAGCGTCTATGTCTATCGTGCTGCGAAACTCCCTCCTTTTCAACCCGTGACTTGTTAGCCCGAAATATTTAAGATATATCTTTGTCTCGTTGTGCTCCGACAACTCCCTCCATCTCAACCCGCACCTTGCTATTCCGAAATGACAACGCGCGCGAAAACTCCCACCTCTTGTGAAATCCCGACACGTGAAATGCCCGTGGTACCCCTGAACCGAAAGAACCGCCTCAAATCGGTGGGGGTACTTTCGTAACTTACCCCACATTTCGGACGAGCGCGTCTCTAAGCCATGGTTCCCCACTGCCATCCCATCCGCCCACCCATTCATACACCAAGGCCGCGAAAACCCGCGATGAAACCCCACACCCTGCTCCGTCCACCACCCAGCCGGAGCCTCTTCCCCGACGACATCGTCCACAACAACACCTCGACATCCCTCATCCATCGTACCGGATGAGGATCCGTCGTCGATCTCATCGTCTCGCCGGTTCAGCCACCCCGTCCTCCACCTCCAAGGAGCTGCCCCGACGTTCTCCTCGTCTTTTGCGCCACCTCCATTCCCACACCGCCATCTTCACCTACACCACCGGAAGAGCATCATCATCACCATTTCCTTGGATGAAGTTGCAGCCTAATCGGCGCCACCAAAGAGGTTGTACACTAATCGCCACATTTTCTTCTTGATTCGATCTCACGGTGCTGCCGGCGCTCAGTCCCGAGCCAACACGGCGCGGCTCCATCCACGGCGGCGTCGCCAGCCACTTCCTCCACGGTGTCGCTCGCTCGGCGGCGACGTCGACATAAGTAGGAGTTGCTGCTGCTTTAGCTCTCGCTCGCGCTACTACTCTGCTCTTGCTCTCGGTCCCCTTCCTGGTCTGCTCTTGCTATTGCTCTTGCTCGCGCTGTTGCTCTCGCTCTTGCTTGCGATGCTGCTCCGATTTAGCTATTCTTCAGTCAACTGAATCGACTTTTGGGTCAGTCGATTTTCAGGGGGTGGGAGGGGCTCACCAGGGTGAAGGAAAGAACCAGCCACAGTGGGGAGGGAGGCTCGCCGGAGAGGTACCCCACTATCTATCTTAGGGTTCTGGATGGGGGCGGTGGTCGCCGGTGGTGGCGGGGCGTTGGCGGGACGGTGGCGTGGGGATCGCCGAAGAAAAAGCTCGTCACGGGGGGGGGGGCGCCTAGAGGGATGGCCGGGGCGGTGGCGGACCGGCGGCGGGGAGTGTTTTCGGGGCGGGCGGGGCGGCACACTGCCGGCCGCGGGCGGTGGGGGGCTGCTGTTTGGCCGGTGGTGGCTGACGGCTCAGGGGGGTGGAGGTTGAAGATGAACCATAGGCCCTTCATTTCATATCCAACGGTTGCAAAATCGACTGACCAGAGATGAAAAAGTCAGTCGACCGAGGTGTAGCCTCACCTTGCTAGTGCGTTCAGTTTCGACAGCAAAATTCAATTTCGACAGCAAAATTCAGTTTCGACAGTTAAGTTCAGAGATGAGCTGCTAATGTATTTTACATCTAGCACTTTGTGGTTATGTATTTTACGTCATATATTGGAGATGCTATTAGAATTCTACTCAGGTTAACGTTGTTCGTTGTCTCTCTTGTCCTGCTTCAGCCTCGGCGTCGTACAACTCACCGGAGCTGCTCCAACAACGAAACCCTCCATCACAGCGGAGCAGTACCTCGGGCTCCATCTCCAGACGCCTAAGATCTTCTTCCCCTCCTCCGACAGCCAAGTCAGCTGGAGCATCCTCACCGGCCAACCCAATCATGCTGAGATCGACATGGCTTCGCCAAAGAGGTTGTACACTTGTTGCATCTCTTTTTTACTCTACATGTTATATATATTGTCCACTAAGCACTCGTAGTAATGGGAAATACGATTATTTTATCCTACTATATGACAAGCAGTTCAAGATGGGAATGGGCCGGGTCGACCCGCTGGGTCGCTGACCCGGCCCAAAATGTCAGGGCCAATGGGCCAAGTGGGTTGGCCTCAATTGATATATGGGTCCGTGGAGTCAGCACCGTGCGGCCCGATGGGTCAGATGGGTCGACTCAGTCCCCCGATCATCTCTGCTGCCGCTGGCTGCCCCCTGTTGGCCTCAACTCGTCGTGTACTTTTTGACCTCAACTCGTCGTGTACTTTTTGACGAAATCGACGATGTGCTCATGTGTAGATGGATTACTTGACCGGAAGACACGCACATAAGAAGCTGACCAAACTGGATCGATTATTGGAGATGCCCCTGTACACACAAGCAGGCAGGTGGATTGATTTTTATGTGAACGGCACCCCCGAGCATCTCTGCTGCCGCCGGTGTTCGTCCCGCCGTCGAGCTCTTCATCCTGGTCGCTTTCCTCTTCCTTCTCAACTTGCCCAGCTTGCCGTCCCGGTGGCCTTCCCGGTCTTCAGACTGTGCCAACTGAATTCATGGATTTTCTCATCTTAATTTTGGGTTGGCCTCATATACCCAACGGGTCAGCGAGGCCATAGTTTTTTGGTGAAATGGGTCGACCCATGGTCTCACATACTGACCTTGGGGCCAGAGGGCCAGGTCCAAGGCCAGGTCCGGGTCGACCCATTCCCATCTTGACAAGCAGTGAGGTACCAGGCAACTTAGCTATCCGTGATGGACTCTCTTGAACGCCATCATTATTTATCTCTGCGCGTTTGAGCTGTGCATTTGCCGATGGGCCTGGGAGTTGAGCTAGTATGGCAGTGGCCTGGGTCCAAAGTAATAGAAGAAGCACAAAAACATTTTTTTAGTGTAGGATTTTCCTTGCTCAAGCCTGCCTACTAGAATTGCCAGTGCTTGAAAGGAAAAGTGAATGAAAAACATAGGAATTGGAAAGTTTCCTATGGTACTACTTTTCATGAATTTGGTGCAAAGGAATGGAGCAAAGGAAAACTGTAAGATTTGTTCCTTTAGTGTCTCCTTGAAAGAAAAACCGTAGGAATTCTAATTTCCACTTCTCCTCCTTTTCATATTCCTATTCATCAAGCACAAGACTAAGAGATAGTAGCATAATAGCATTATAACCATACATTTTCTTGTGGTTTGACTTAATCTCACCATGCTTTTTTGCATCCTGTGATCTTCCAATTGTTGTGAATCAAACAACCAGATTGGCAGAAATCCTGTGTTTTTAAATTCTATGTTTTGCACATGCATTCCTATCCTATTCCTGTCTATTTCCTATCCCTGCATTGTTAGAATCCTCAAATTCAAATAAGCCCTTACTCAATTACTTCTGTTACAGATATGTGTCAAATAAAACCTTGTGTGGTTTATCCTGCTCCTGCGGTGCTGTGTTCCACCCCAGCTCAGCTGCTCCAACGATGGAAGGGTTCACCACAGCAGGGATCCGCTCTCCAAACTGTCTTTCGCCGCCTCAGATCTTCTTCCCCGCCGCCAGCAGCCATGGCAACTGCATTACCATCATCAACTGAGCAGATGACCTTGAGGACTACACGGGTCCGCAAGAGAGGTCGCACTCTTCCGTGTCTGCTTACATTATGTGTCGCTTAATATGATGACATGCTACATTATCGTCGTGTTCACCTATTAGACTCTGAGTCAGGTCCAAACTAATGCTGAAACTTGAGTTTTTAAATGGTTGTGGGGTACATATTGGGGCAGCAATCAGTACTATCTGTCTACTATCTGGTTAATCTTCGGTGTCTACTATGAGTTTCATGTTGGGTGCAAACAAACATTAAAGGAGCCATTATCTGTATTTTTTAACTAAAGCTATTATCTGCCTGCTATCATTGGTTTTGGGTCTATCCACAGTTTGCTACCATCACTCTGGATTTGTGCATACACTCCTTACATAATCTCACTATGTTTTATTCCTATGCATGCCAGTTATTGTACACAATGGAACTTATCATGTAGAGCAAAAGAGACGAGCCTTGCGTGTCAATAAAATTTCATGCAGACGTCGTTCCATGGTGGGCGCAAAGGCAGCCCCCCTCCACCCATTTCAGATCATAATCAAGAGGAAGATAACTGTTCTGAGGGGGATTCAGAAGGAGAAGACCACTCCTATTTACCCCATGAGGTCTTCGCTCTAACTTGGCATGCTGATGTTGGTAATATCATGCATATGGTGCCTTGCATTGCTTACTGTATACATTAAAGATGACATCTGCTTAGTTTAGACATGCTTTGTGTCAATGCCATCTTTTTAGTTTCTTTATCGTATATGTGAATCATGCAATGCCATCTTGTCTAGCCAGGCATCATATATGTGAATTTTGCAATGCCACCCTAGTTAGCCAGTCATCTTATATGTGAATTATATCATGCCATCATTTTTTATTACGTGTTAAATTTGTCAACAATTTTAGTACATTCAATTACTCTTCCTGTGCATCAGCCATTCGGCACGGTCATGGAAAAATCTGGAGTGGAAACAAGGTCTTCAGAGCAGACAATGCGATCTGACGAAGCGCATGTCTTGCTGGTTACCGATAGCTCCTCAGAGGAAGTTTCAGAGACAGATGACCAGTCATATTTCCCCCCGAGGTGCATGCCCTAACTTGGCAGGGTTATGTTGCTCATATCGTGCGTATGGTATCTTGCATTGCTATGTCATTTGCTTAGTTTAGACATGCTTTGTGTGAATGCCACCTGTTTAGTGTCTAATTACCATATATGTGAATTATGCAATGTCGTCTTGTTGCAAGACATTATATATGTGAATTATGCAATGTTATCTTGTTGCAAGGCACTATGTATGTGAATTATGCAATGCCATGCTGTTTAGGCAAGCGTCATATATGTGAATTATATCATGCCGTCCTTTTTTGTATTTCTCATTGCTTTTGTCGACAATGTTTGTATATTCAACTGCTCTTCCTATGCATCAGCCATTTGAATTGGTGATGGAGAAATCTGGAGTGAAAACAAGGTCTTCAGAGAAGACAATGCTACCTGCTAAAGCAGATATCTTGCTGGTTACAGATAACTCTTCAGAGGAGGATTCAGAGGCAGATGACCAGTCCTATTATCCCCCTGAGGTGTATGCTCAAACTTGGCAGGGTTATATTACTCATATAATGCATATGTTGTATTGCAATGCTTAGTTTTTACATCATATACACAATATTGAATGCCATCTCCTTAGTTGACATATCATATATGTGATTGCCCTCTGCTCACTTCCTTAGTATATAAATCATATATGTGAATTATGTCATGCCGTGATGTTTACATAGACAGCATGTATCTGAATTATGGCATGCCAACCCATTTTCTAAAGACATAATATAGTTATATCATCTCATCATGTTTACATAGTCATCATAATTTAAATTATGTCATTCTATCCATGAATTATATCATGCCATCATGTTTCCATCGACGGCATGTTTGTGATTTATGGCATGCCAACCACTTTAATAGACACATCATATAGTTATATCATGTCACCCTGTTTACATAGTCATCATATTTTGAAGTATGTCATTCTATCCTGTTTAGTTAGCCATCACATGTGAAATTGTGTCATGCTATCCTGTTTAATTAGCCATCATATATGTGAAATTATGTCCTGCTATTCTGTTTGCCTAGACAACATAAATGTGAATTATTTCATGCCCTGTTTTCTTCCCTACTATCCGTTGCACCTGTCTATCTTACAATGTCTGTACATTCAATTACTTTTCTTGTTTATCAGCCATTTCAATTGGAGGGAGTGATGGCAGTATCTGTGGGAGTAAAAACACGGTCTTCAGAAAAGATCGTGCTACCTGTCGATGCAGATAGAACCACGGTTGTACTTGCCCAAGAACCAGCCCCACCACACATAACCCACACTCATGCAGATTGTACCCCTACCCAGTTGGACAGAGAACCAGCTACACCCTTCTAACCCCAACCCCAGCAGATAGACACCCAGTTCCCGTTGACACAGCACCGTCTCCACCACAGAGCACCCAAACACGAGCAGTTAGCAAGGCAACTGTAGTGCCCAAATCACGAGGACCACCACTCCGAACCCGAAGTCAACGCTTAAAGCAGAAGAAGAATTGTTCTGAGGTCAGGTTCCGTAGCTATGGTTCATACTACTTTGCTCTTGCATCACTGTATTTACTGATACCAACTAATTTCAAATTTGAAGGATGCAATTAAAACTCCAATGGCGCAACAGGTATGTTTTAAACTTGTTTCTTCAACGTGTTTGGCTGTTTGCTGTTGTAACTTGCTCTATATTGATTTCGGTTTCAATTGAATAAACAGTTATGTTCTCATGCCATGCACATTACAAGTGTTGTTATTGCTATGTAGTTTCCCACACTTATATTCTGTCTATGCTGCTTTGTCTTAAATAGGTATGATTCGAACTGTATCTATCTTGATTTGGCAACATAAACTAGAATGATATAGACCATATAGTGACCATACTACATAGATATATGTTTGTTTCATGCTGTTATCCTGTCCACCTTACTACTGAACTGGTTTACCAAAATGAGTTTCATATACTACATTGTAAACCTGAGATGTGTTTGTTTGTTTCTCTTTTAGAACGCGGATAAAATATTGGAGAAGAGTACCTTGTTATGCAATGGTAAAGGAAGTAATGCAGATAAGGTTCAAGATAGTGAGACATCCCTGTTGGTCTCCAAGAAAGCTGATAAAAACTATATTGAAGACACTGAGACAACCCCAAAGTCCTGTCTTGATGTAGTGTTCGAGTTACTAGCTACCACTGCTAGCACCAGCTCTTCGAACTCGTTGCCTAAATCAGTTCGGCTTCTTGAGTCTCAACTTCAAGTTGAAAGACATCGATCAGATGTTATGCGACAGGAAGCCGAAGGACTGAGGAAGTCCCTGCATAATTCAGATGCATACTTTCTAGTGCAACAGCAAGCGCTGGAGGACTTAAGCGCGAAACAAAAGAAAGTTAATAAGCTTGCTATGCATCTTGCCAGCATTATGGGTACCCAGGATATTGTTTCTTGAGCTCTTCTGAAGTGGTTTCAGTTCTAGACTTATTTTGCTGCGGCATTTATATGCTATTGTGTTCCCTATATTTGCACTGGTGGCGAAGTTTGATGCCCAGTGGATGTAATATGTGTAATAGCTATGATAGCCTAGTGTAAGTTGCTTGCTTATTTATTTCCTTGTTGTCTTGTTTATTTGTTTGCTTGTAGTCAGTGCAGTTCTTTTTCTGTGGTTTGCTAGTGGCTGCAATAACCTATTTTTTAAAACTATGCCAAAATAACCATGGGCTAATATTTACTGTAGTGACACTGGGCCTTCTACGGGCCATAGAAACAGTGGGCCTTCTACGGGCCGTAGAAACGATGCGCCTTCTACGGGCCGTATCATCAATGGGCCTTATACGGGCTGTATGATCGATTGGCCAAACATGGGCCAAATAGCCCGCATTCTGGCCGTAAACGGGCTAGAGTTGGAATCGTCCGTTCATGGGCTGACCATAACGGGCCATCGTTAATAGGCCGTACTTGATGACGCTATGAAAATGGCCCAACGTATTAACGGACCACAAACGGGCCGACTGTAACCATGGGCTGAATTTGTCCCATAAGCAGAAAATGACAGTAATGGGCCGTAAGTAAAAGAATGCTAGAAAATAGCCCAAGAATAAATGGGCTCTCATAAGGCTGAAAGATAACATGGGCTGGAAACAGCCCAATGGAATAACGGGTCGTTAATGGGTATAAAGTGATACACTGTTCTTTACGGGCCAGTTTCACCACGGGCCGTTAATGGGTGTAAAGTGATACACTGTTCATTATGGGCCAGTTTCACCACGGGCCGTTAATAGGCCAAGAGTTACATAGGGCCTCATATGGGCCAAAAGACGTCATGGGCCATACATGGGCCAGAAGTGAAAACTATTGGGGAACGTAGTAATTTCAAAAAAATTCCTACGCACACGCAGGATCATGGTGATGCATAGCAACGAGAGGGGAGAGTGTTGTCTACGTACCCTCGTAGACCGTTCATGCAAGCGTTATATCAACGCGGTTGATGTAGTCGTACGTCTTCACGATCCGACCGATCCAAGTACCGAAAGCACGACACCTCCGAGTTCTGCACACGTTCGGCTCGGTGATGTCCTCGCCTTCTCGATCCAGCAAGAGGGGCGAAGTAGTAGATGAGTTCTGGCAGCACGATGGCGTGGTGACGGTGTTGGTGAAGAACAATCTCCGCAGGGCTTCGCCTAAGCACTACGAATACTATGACGGAGGATAAACTAGAGGGGACGGGGTTGCCGGCACACGGCTTGGTGTTTCTTGATGTGTCTTTGGTGCTAGCCCTCTGCCCCTCTATTTATATGTTGAGCCCCGGGGTCGAAACTTGGAGCAAAAGCCTCCTCAGTCGGTTTTGCCCGAAAGGCAAGAGTCCCACTCGGACTCCAGGACCAAATGCCACAATCCTTGGCGTCTGGCCCAGACGCCATGGGCCTCGGCGTTTGGCCCCCTGGCCTCCGCAAAACTCCTTTTGCACGAACTTATAGCCCCATGGGCCTGACCCCTTGGCCTAACCATATCATCCAATATATGAATCTTTACCCCCGGATCATTCCGGAGCTCCTCGTCATGTCGATGATCTCATCCGGGACTCCGAACAACATTCGGTCACCAACATACATAACTCATAAGTATTATATCATCAACGAACGTTAAGCGTGAGGACCCTACGGGTTCGAGAACTATGTAGACATGACCGAGACACTTCTCTGGTCAATAACCAATAGTGGAACCTGGATACCCATATTGGCTCCTACATATTTCGACGAAGATTTTTATCGGTCAAACCGCATAACAACATAGATTTGTTCCCTTTGTCATCAGTATGTTACTTGCCCGAGATTCGATCGTCGATATCTCAATACCTAGTTCAATCTCGTTACCGGCAAGTCTCTTTACTCGTTCCATAATACATCATCCCGCAACTAACTCATTAGTTACAATGCTTGCAAGGCTTATAGTGATGTGCATTACCGAGTGGGCCCAGAGATACCTCTCCGACAATTGGAGTGACAAATCCTAATCTTGAAATACGCCAACCCAACAAGTACCTTCGGAGACACCTATAGAGCACCTTTATAATCACCCAGTTACGTTGTGATGTTTGGTAGCACACAAAGTGTTCCTCCGGTAAACGGGAGTTGCATAATCTAGTCATAGGAACATGTATAAGTCATGAAGAAAGCAATAGCAACAAACTAAACGATCAAGTGCTAAGCTAACGGAATGGGTCAAGTCAATCACATCATTCTCCTAATGATGTGATCTCGTTAATCAAATGACAACTCATGTCTATGGTTAGGAAACTTAACCATCTTTGATGAACGAGCTAGTCAAGTAGAGGCATACTAGTGACACTATGTTTGTCTATGTATTCACACATGTATTATGTTTCCCGTTAATACAATTCTAGCATGAATAATAAACATTTATCATGAAATAAGGAAATAAATAATAACTTTATTATTGCCTCTAGGGCATATTTCCTTCAGTCTCCCACTTGCACTAGAGTCAACAATCTAGTTCACATCACCATGTGATTAACACCCATAGTTCACATCGTCATGTGACCAACACCCAAAGGGTTTACTAGAGTCAATAATCTAGTTCACATCGCTATGTGATTAACACCCAAAGAGTACTAAGGTGTGATCATGTTTTGCTTGTGAGAGAAGTTTAGTTTACGGGTCTGCCACATTCAGATCTGTATGTATTTTGCAAATTTCTATGTCAACAATGCTCTGCACGGAGCTACTCTAGCTAATTGCTCCCACTTTCAATATGTATCTAGATTGATACTTAGAGTCATCTCGATCAATGTCAAAATTTGCATCGATGTAACCCTTTACTACGAACCTTTTTGTCACCTCCATAATCGAGAAACATATCCTTATTCAACTAAGGATAATTTTGACAATTGTCCAGTGATCTACTCCTAGATCACTATTGTACTCCCTTGCCAAAAACAGTGTAGGGTATACAATCGATCTAGTACATAGCATGGCATATTTTATAGAACCTATGGCCAAGGCATAGGGAATTACTTTCATTCTCTTTCTATCTTCTATCATTGTCGGGATTTGAGTCTTACTCAGTTTCACACCTTGTAACACAGGCAAGAACTCTTTCTTTGACTGTTCCATTTTGAACTACTTCAAAATCTTGTCAAGGTATGTACTCATTGAAAAACTTATCAAGCGTCTTGATCTATCTCTATAGATCTTGATGCTCAATATGTAAACAACTTCACCGAGGTCTTTCTTTGAAAAAACTCCTTTCAAACACTCCTTTATGCTTTGCAGAATAATTCTACATTATCTCAGATCAACAATATGTCATTCACATATACTTATCATAAATGTTGTAGTGCTTCCACTCACTTTCTTGTAAATACAGGCTTCACCGCAAGTCTGTATAAAACTATATGCTTTGATCAACTTATCAAAGCGTATATTCCAACTCTGAGATGCTTGCACCAGTCCATAGATGGATCGCTGGAGCTTGCATATTTTGTTAGCACCTTTAGGATTGAAAAAACCTTCTGGTTGCATCATATACAACTCTTCTTTAATAAATCCATTAAGGAATGCAGTTTTGTTTATCCATTTGCCAGATTTCATAAAATGCGGCAATTGCTAACATGATTCGGACAGACTTAAGCATAGATACGAGTGAGAAACTCCCATCGTAGTCAACACCTTGAACTTGTCGAAAACCTTTTATGACAATTCTAGCTGTGTAGATAGTAACACTACTATCAGCGTCGGTCTTCCTCTTGAAGATCCATTTAATCTCAATGGCTCGCCAATCAATGGGCAAGTCAATCAAGGTCCATACTTTGTTCTCATACATGGATCTCATCTCAGATTTCATGGCCTCAAGCCATTTCGCGGAATCTGGGCTCATCATCGCTTCCTCATAGTTCGTAGGTTCGTCATGGTCAAGTAACATGACCTCCAGAACAGGATTACCGTACCACTCTGGTGCAGATCTCACTTTGGTTTACCTACAAGGTTCGGTAGTAACTTGATCTGAAGTTACATGATCATCATCATTAGCTTCCTCACTAATTGGTGTAGTAGTCACAGGAACAGATTTCTGTGATGAACTACTTTCCAATAAGGGAGCAGGTACAGTTACCTCATCAAGTTCTACTTTCCTCTCACTCACTTCTTTCGAAAGAAACTCCTTCTCTATAAAGGATCCATTCTCAGCAATGAATATCTTGCCTTCAGATCTATGATAGAAGGTGTACCCAACATTTTCTTTTGGGTATCCTATGAAGACGCACTTCTCCGATTTGGGTTTGAGCTTATTAGGTTGAAACTTTTTCACATAAGCATTGCAACCTCAAACTTTAAGAAACGACAGCTTAGGTTTCTTGCCAAACCATACTTCATACGGTGTCGTCTCAACGGATTTAGATGGTGCCCTATTTAACGTGAATGTAGCTGTCTCTAATGCATAACCCCAAAACGATAGTGGTAAATCGATAAGAGACATCATAGATCGCACCATATCTAATAAAGTATGGTTACGATGTTCGGACACACCATTACACTGTGGTGTTTCATGTGGCGTGAGTAGTGAAACTATTTCACATTGTTTTAACTGAAGGCCAAACTCATAACTCAAATATTTTACTTCTGCGATCATATCGTAGAAACTTTTATTTTTGTTATGATGATTCTCCACTTCACTCTGAAATTCTTTGAACTTTTCAAATGTTTCAGACTTGTGTTTTATCAAGTAGATATACTCATATCTGCTCAAATCATCTGTGAAGATCAGAAAATAATGGTACCTGCCGCGAGCCTCAATATTCATCGGACCACATACATCAGTATGTATGATTTCCAACAAATCTGTTGCTCGCTCCATTGTTCCGAGAACAGAGTCTTAGTCATCTTGCCCATGAGGCATGGTTCGCAAGCATCAACTGATTCATAATCAAGTGATTCCAAAAGCCCATCAGCATGGATTTTCTTCATGCGCTTTACACCAATATGACCTAAACGGCAGTGCCACAAATAAGTTGCACTATCATTATTAACTTTGCATCTTTTGGTTTCAATATTATGAAAATGTGTATTACCATGATTGAGATCCAACAAACCATTTTCATTGGGTGTATGGCCATAGAAGGTTTTATTCATGCAAACAGAACAACAATTATTCTCTAACTTACATGAATAACCGTATTGCAATAAACATGATCCAATCATATTCATGCTCAACGCAAACACTAAATAACATTTATTTTAGGTTTAACACTAATCCCAAAAGTATAGCGAGTGTGCGATGATGATCATATCAATCTTGGAACCATTTCCAATACACAATGTCACTTCACCCTTAACTAGTCTATGTTCATTCTGCAACTCCCGTTTCGAGTTACTATTCTTAGCAACTGAACCAGTATCAAATACTGAGGGGTTGTTATAAACACTAGTAAAGTACACATCAATAACATGTATATCGAATATAGCTTTGTTCGCTTTGCCATCCTTCTTATCCACCAAATACTTGGGGTAGTTCCGCTTCCAGTGACCAGTCCCTTTGTAGTAGAAGCACTTAGTTTCAGGCTTAGGTCCAGACTTGGGCTTCTTCTTGAGCAGCAACTTGCTTGCCGTTCTTCTTGAAGTTCCCCTTTCTTCCCTTTGTCCTTTTACTTGAAACTAGTGGTCTTGTTAAACATCAACACTTGGTGCTCTTTCTTGATTTCTACTTTCGTCGATTTCAGCATTGTGAAGAGCTCAGGAATTACTTTCGTCATCCCTTGCATATTATAGTTCATCACGAAGTTCTAGTAACTTGGTGATAGTGACTAGAGAATTCTATCAATTACTATCTTATCTAGAAGATTAACTCCCACTTGATTCAAGCAATTGTAGTACCCAAACAATCTGAACACATGCTCACTGGTTGAGCTATTCTCCTCCATCTTGTAGGCAAAGTACTGTCAGAGGTCTCATACCTCTCGACACGGGCATGAGTATGAAATACCAATTTCAACTCTTGGAACATATTATATGCTCTGTGGCGTTCAAAACATTTTTGAAGTCCCGGTTCTAAGCCGTAAAGCATGGTGCACTTAACTATCAAGTAGTCATCATACCGAGTTTTTGTCAAAACGTTCATAACGTCTGCATCTGCTCTTGCAATAGGTTTGTGACCTAGCAGTGCATCAAGGACATAAGTCTTCTGTGCAGCAATGAGGATAAACCTCAGATCACGGATCCAATCCGCATCATTGCCTCTAACATCTTTCAACTTAGTTTTCTCTAGGAACATATCAAAAATAAAATAAGGGAGCTAAACGCGAGCTATTGATCTACAACATAGATATGCTAATACTACCAGGACTAAGTTCATGATAAATTTAAGTTCAATTAATCATATTACTTAAGAACTCCCACTTAGATAGACATCTCTCTAATCCTCTAAGTGATCACGTGATCCATATCAACTAAACCATGTCCGATCATCACGTGAGATGGAGTAGTTTCAATTGTGAACATCACTATGTTGATCATATCTACTATATGATTCATGCTCGACCTTTCGGTCTCAGTGTTTCGAGGCCATATCTGTTATATGCTAGGCTCGTCAAGTTTAACCTGAGTATTCTGCGTGTGCAACTGTTTTGCACCCGTTATATTTGAACATAGAGCCTATCACACCCAATCATCACGTGGTGTCTCAGCACGAAGAACTTTCACAACGGTGCATACTCAGGGAGAACACTTATACCTTGATAATTTAGTGAGAGATCATCTTATAATGCTACCGTCAATCAAAGCAAGATAAGATGCATAAAAGATAAACATCACATGCAATCAATATAAGTGATATGATATGGCCATCATCATCTTGTGCTTGTGTCTCCATCTCCGAAGCACCGTCATGATCACCATCATCACCGGCGCGACACCTTGATCTCCATCGTAGCATCGTTGTCGTATCGCCAACTTATGCTTCTACGACTATTGCTACCGCTTAGTGATAAAGTAAAGCATTACAGGGCATTTGCATTGCATACAATAAAGCGACAACCATATGGCTCCTGCCAGTTGCCGATAACTCGGTTACAAAACATGATCATCTCATACAATAAAATTTAGCATCATGCCTTGACCATATCACATCACAACATGCCCTGCAAAACAAGTTAGACGTCCTCTACTTTGTTGTTGCAAGTTTTACGTGGCTTCTACGGGCTGAGCAAGAACCATTCTTACGTACGCATCAAAACCACAACGATAGTTCGTCAAGTTAGTGTTGTTTTAACCTTCTCAAGGACAGGGTGTAGCCACACTTGGTTCAACTAAAGTTGGAGAAACTGACACCAGCCAGCCACCTATGTGCAAAGCACGTCAGTAGAACTAGTCTCGCGTAAGCGTACGCGTAATGTCGGTCCGGGCCGCTTCATCCAACAATACCGCCGAACCAAAGTGTGACATGCTGGTAAGCAGTATGACTTGTATCGCCCACAACTCACTTGTGCTCTACTCATGCATATAACATCTACGCAGAAAACCTGGCTCGGATGCCATTGTTGGGGAACGTAGCAATTACAAAAAAATTCCTACGCACACGCAGGATCATGGTGTTGCATAGCAACGAGAGGGGAGAGTGTTGTCTACGTACCCTTATAGACCGTTCGTGGAAGCGTTATATCAACGCGGTTGATGTAGTCGTACGTCTTCACGATCCAACCGATCCAAGTATCGAAAGCATGACACCTCCGAGTTCTGCACATGTTCGGCTCGGTGACGTCCTCGCCTTCTCGATCCAGCAAGAGGGGCGAAGTAGTAGATAAGTTCTGGCAGCATGATGGCGTGGTGATGGTGTTGGTGAAGAACAATCTCCGCACGGCTTCGCCTAAGCACTACGAATACTATGACGGAGGATAAACTAGAGGGGACGAGGTTACCGGCACACGGCTTGGAGTTTCTTGATGTGTCTTTGGTGCTAGCCCTGTGCCCCTCTATTTATATGTTGAGCCCCGGGGTTGAAACTTGGAGCAAAAGCCTCCTCAAAGTCGGTTTTGCCTGAAAGGCAAGAGTCCCACTCGGACTCCAGGACCAAACGCCACAATCCTTGGCGTCTGGCCCAGACGCCATGGGCCTCGGCGTCTGGCCCAGGGCCAGACGCCAGGGTCTCCGACGTTTGTCCCCCTGGCCTCCGCAAAACTCCTTTTGCACCAACTTATAGCCCCATGGGCCTGACCCCTTGGCCTAACTTATAGCCCCGTGGGCCTTTACCTCCGGATCATTCCGGAGCTCCTCGTCATGTCCGTGATCTCATCCGGGACTCTGAACAACATTCGGTCACCAACATACATAACTCATAAGTACTATATCATCAACGAACATTAAGCGTGCGGACCCTACGGGTTCGAGAACTATGTAGACATGACCGAGACACTTCTCTGGTCAATAACCAATAGCGGAACCTGGATGCCCATATTGGCTCCTATATATTCTACGAAGATTTTTATCGGTCAAACCGCATAACAACATAGATTTGTTCCCTTTGTCATCGGTATGTTACTTGCCCGAGATTCGATCGTCGGTATCTCAATACCTAGTTCAATCTCGTTACCTGCAAGTCTCTTTACTCGTTCTGTAATACATCATCCTGCAACTAACTCATTAGTTACAATGCTTGCAAGGCTTATAATGATGTGCATTACCGAGTGGGCCCAGAGATACCTCTCCGACAATTGGAGTGACAAATCCTAATCTCGAAATACGCCAACCCAACAAGTACCTTCGGAGACACCTGTAGAGCACCTTTATAATCACCCAGTTACGTTGTGACGTTTGGTAGCACACAAAGTGTTCCTCCGGTAAACGGGAGTTGCATAATCTCATAGTCATCGGAACATGTATAAGTCATGAAGAAAGCAATAGCAACAAACTAAATGATCAAGTGCTAAGCTAACAGAATGGGTCAAGTTAATCACATCATTCTCCTAATGATGTGATCTCTTTAATCAAATGACAACTCATGTCTATGGTTAGGGAACTTAACCATCTTTGATGAACGAGCTAGTCAAGTAGAGGCATACTAGTGACACTATGTTTGTCTATGTATTCACACATGTATTATGTTTCCGGTTAATACAATTCTAGCATGAATAATAAACATTTATCATGAAATAAGGAAATAAATAATAACTTTATTATTGCCTCTAGGGCATATTTCCTTCAAAAACAGGCTGGAATCATATTGGATGGCCCAGATGACGCTACTGGGCCTAATTCGAATACAGCGTAACGGGCCTTGGGTTAGCGGGCTGTAAATGGGCTATATGCGAATAGGCCGTTAACAGGCTTTCCATGGGCTGGCCCGCCACCTTTTGACCAAGTCAAACTGGCTGTTCTTTTCACAGGAATGGGCCTTTGTTGGGTCGTGCCACGTGTCGACGTATCATAGGCGCCTTCTGTCCAATGAGTGGATGACATTTGTCCCAGCGATGAGCCGACACGTGTTTCCTCTAGCCAATGATGATTTTACACGTGGAAAATCCCCATTGGTCGAGGCTGTTAACAGGTTATCGGATCCAAAACCCGACCCGGTAGCTTAACGGCGTTCTGTTACGGTGGATGCCACGTGTCGGTCACCCTTGACGAAAGCACTTCTGTGACGCGCGATTTATCGTCATGGAAGTGGACACTTCCGTGATGATAATTTTGGTAATGTCATGGAACACTTCTATGATGGCACAGGCATGACTATCTTGATTCTGTCATAAATTTGTCATGGATGTACATGCATGACAGAAAACGTGACCTGCTGTGACAAACACGTATCATCACAGAAGTGTATTTTTTAGTGACCCTCTTTCGAGCATATTCTATTGCTTGAAGTAACTTATCTTCGGCTCCTTTAAGACTTGTCTTCTTCGAAACCTGGCATGTCTTCAGGTCCAACGCCCCCCCCCCCCCCCCGCGCGCTCATGCGCATAGAACCAAGTTCTGCACCTGGGGGCCAGCTCTTAGTAACTGGAGTGACCTCTGCATCCAGAATCTCTTGCTCAGACTTATCCCACTTAGGCATTGCCACCGTGTAGCCACCTGGCCCCAGCCTATGGAACTGCTCCTTTTTGCGGCATTGGCCTTGTTTTTTCTCGACCGTTCCTTAGAAAATTCTGATTCCTTGAATTTCATGAAAGCGGGCCAGTGTTCTCTTTGCTTCTCCAGTGTTCCCATGAATTCTGGAGTCTTCTTTCTAACTTCGACGTACTTGGTCCATATTTTTTTCTTGTGGGTGTTGAATGCAATTGCCATCTTCCTAAGAGCAGCGTCCTTGACTTTCTCCACATCTGCATCAGTGAATTGGTCTGGTAGGGTGAAATGTTCCATGAGAGATTCCCAAAGCGTTGATTTTGCTCTGTCGTTGACCCAAGTAAGATCTGGACATTTCTTTGTTGGCTCTTTCCATTCTTGAATGGAGATCAGGAGTTGGTCCCTCACAAGAACTCCACACTGACGAATGAACGTGTTCGCAATGTTCTTAGGCGCGCTAGGTTCGCCATTAGCTTTGATGGAATCGATGTTGTACTTTACGCCCTCCTTCAACTTTTTGCCTGGGCCTCGCACTGTCCTGCTACCTGTAGAAGATTTTCTCGACCCGGAGGGCTAAAAGAAGAAAGATCGATTCGTTAATATATCTTCAAATCATTAAAAACATGTGATGATCACCATATGCCTGCTTATATAAATATAGCTCGGCGGTCTCTGTTATTTCAAGATCATCATTTTCGGTGTCATCATCATCATAGTTAATGACTTCATCAATTCGGTCGTCGCGATCGAATATCATATCATCACCCTCCCCGGTGTTGTTCAGATATTGGGAGCCGTCATCATCTTCATTCTGATCATCTGGCCCACGAGGGGAGCGTATGATCTCGAACAGGACCTCTTCTCCCTCTCTGCCGATATTGTCCGCCATAGCTTTTATTTAACTAATCCAGAAGAAATATAAAACAATTTAGTATCTAAATTACAATGCATGCATGCAATCAATAAGTAAAAACTGAATCATAGTACATAATCTTGTACATTGTCTCGAATAATATATATAATCTCGAATACATCATCTTGAATATTATATATCAAATACATCACTAGCTAGCTAGCTAATAAAGATCGAATACTACAGAAGAATCTAGGCCACTCGCGGTTCCTGAGGCGCGGGCGGTGGACATCCAAAGAGAAAGAACCATCACAAGATCATAGCTCCGATCATCTCCCCAAAGAACCTGCCAGGCAGTGGAGAACCTGACGTCCATAGCAGCCATGTAGCGATGGACGTGCTCGTCCTCCTCCCTGACTTGGCGACGCACCACCTCCGGCGGGGCCGGCTCCCTCTACACCGAACGTGGCCCACGCGAACGTCACCAAAGGAGCTCAAGGTCGACGACGGGACCCGGGGCTGGGTTCCTCACCATGCGGCGAGCCCCTGAAGGTAGCACCTCCCAGTGCCAGCCTGGCAGAGCCCAGTCCCGGACATGGGTCCTCTAAACCAGGACGTCGTCGCGAACGGGTTGACGGAGAGGATGCGGGCCGAGCATCATTGACGTCGATAGCAAATTCTTATGAAAAAAATTCCTATATATGCAATGTCATTTTATTAGGAAATTTTGAGCAACTTTTTCCTATGCAACTTCTCCTAGTCCTTCGTCTAACAAATATATATATATGGTCAACTTTTTCCTATGCAACTTTTTTATGTGCAATTTTTTTCTATACTAGGATATGCAACAGAAAAACTAATTAAGCATCTAACACTAAAAACAGAAAAGCAACTTCTATATATCCATTAAAAATAGAAAAACAACATTATATAAAAATAATCCATACTAATTAAACACTAATTATATCCATCTAACATGCATTCATACATATATATACTAGTGAAAAAATAATAATCTAAAACATCTAAACTAATTAAACATACAAAAATACATATATACTAATTAACTTAAGAAAATGTGTATGTGTGTGTGTTCATCATGCAAGTGTGTGTGTGGGCTCGGGGAGGGGCGGCCATGGTGGCCGGGGGCAAGGGAGAGGGAGGAGAGCTCACAGCGGGGCGACGACAATGGCGAGGCGAGACGACGGGGGTGGAGACGGGGGGCGGCGACGTGTCGGGGGGCAACGGGGGTGGCGACGCGGGGACGGGCCGAGGGCGGCGATGGAGACGGGGGCGGCAACGGAAACGGCGCGCGTCGGGGGAAGCGACGGTGTCGATCGAGCGGGGCAGGCAGTGCGTCGTCGATGGAGAAACAGAGGGAGAATGAAATTTTTTTCAAGTGTTGTTTATATAGGAGGGACCTTTAGTACCGTTTGTAGCCACCAACCGGTACTAAAGGTCAAATTTGGCTAGGCCAAGCGGCAGGAACGGCACCCCTTTAGTACCGGGTCGTGGCTCCAACTGGTACTAAAGACCCCCCCCCCCCTTAGTACCGGTTGGAGCCACCACCCGGTACTAAAGATGGTGCGCTGCTAGGCGAGAGGCGCAAAAGTTTAGTCCCACCTCGCTAGCCGAGGGGCGCCCACACCTGCTTATAAGCCTCGTCGCCGCTGCTGTCTCGAGCTCCTCTCTCAAGCAGGCCTTCTGGGCCTACCTCTTCTGCGATGCCCTGTTGGGCCTACTGGGCTAGCGGGCTTGCATCCTGGCCCAACTAGAGGTTGGGTTTCTAGTCGTATGCAGGCCGCTGTGGCCCAGTAGGCAGGCTTTTTATTTAGTTTTGTTTTTTCTTCTTTTTCTTTTTTGCTTTATTTTTTTTTTAATTTATTTTTTGAGTTGTTTTTTGGTGTATTTAGAGTTTCTTTGTGAATATTTTTGCTTTAGTTACAAAAAATTACAAACTATCTGTTAGTGCCGGTAGTTTTCAAATTTGAATAGTTTAAATTTGAATTATTTGAAATTTATGTGGATCACTAGTTTGTGACTAACTTAACCTTAAAAATAGATTTTTCAGTGATTCTTTTTTCTTATGTTTAATATTAGTGTGTTTTATCATTATATTCAATTTGGTAATAGTTAGGTTATTTAAAAAATGAAATGCCTTTGTAACAGATGAGTTTTTGTCCGAAACCGTGATACTTCGAAAGAGATTGTACATTCTGTACACGAAGTGCATCCAGTTTTTGCCATAACCCTCTCTAATTTTTTGCACATGCTATGTGGGTGAAATTATGATAGCATGCCAACTTTCAACCTTTTCAGAATTCATTTCAAGTGTTTTTCAATTTGAGGGTCATTTAGCTGAAAAAATCAGTACATACATGAAAGAATTTGTTTGCACATAAAATTTCTTCGCGTTTCAAATGCCATAACACATAAGTACCCTAACTATTACAAAGATTCCCTCCGGTTTGTTCGAAGCGGGACTTTCCAGATATATAAGTCCGGAAACTCACTAGAGAAGAAAGTGATGACAGTGAGAAGCCGATCACATCCCAGAGTGGGATCTTTGGGCCGTGTGAAATTTTTTCTTCGCCTGTGTCTCTTTGCGTCGTAACCATGGACAATCTTCATCATTTAACTGGATGCTCGGGTCAATATTCACTGTGAATGGAGCAATTTCATGAAACTTTTCATAATCTTCTGACATGTCTGTCTTGTCATCCACTCCCACGATGTTTCTTTTCCCAGAAAGAACTATATGGAGCTTTGGCTCATCGTATGATGCATTCGCTACCTTATATTTTCTTTTTCTCAGCTTGGTGGACATGTCCTTCACATAGAAAATATGTGCCACATCATTGGCTAGGACGAATGGTTCGTCTGCATACGCAAGATTGTTGAGATCCACTGTTGTCATTCCGTACTGCGGGTATTCCGTTACCTCGCCTCGTGTCATATTCACCCATTTGCAATGAAACAAAGGGACCTTCAAACCACGTCCATAGTCAAGTTCCCATGTGTCCTCTATGTAACCATAATATGTTTCCTTTCTCGTATTGGTTGCTGCATCAAAGCGGACACCACTGTTTTGGTTGGTGCTCTTCTTATCTTATGCGATCGTGTAACATGTATTCCCATTTATCTCGTACCCTTTGAGAGTCATTACATTCGAAGATGGTAACTGGGACAACAAGTACATGTCATCTTCAATAGCGGCGTCATGCATGGCATGTGACTGCAACCAGCCGGCGGAAGTCCCCGTTTGTTCACGTGTAATCCAGTCGTCAGACTGTTTCGGGTGTTTGGAGCATAGCAAATTCTTGTGTTCGTCCATATACGGAGCCACCAACGCGGAATTCTGTAGAACTGCGTAGTGTGCTTGAGTGAGAGAATGCCCGTCCATACATATTATTTGATCCCCTCCTAGCGTGCCTTTTTCATCTAGTCTGCCCTTATGCCGCGATTCAGGAACACCAATCGGCTTAAGGTCAGGAATAAAGTCAATACAAAACTCAATGACCTCCTCATTTTCATGGCCCTTGGAGATGCTTCCTTCTGGCCTAGCACAGTTATGAACATATTTCTTTAAGACTCCCATGAACCTCTCAAAGGGGAACATATTGTGTAGAAATAAAGGACCAAGAACGTTAATCTCTCCGCATAGGTGAACTAGGACGTGTGTCATGATGTTGAAGAAGGATGGTGGGAACACCAACTCGAAACTAACAAGACATTGCACCAAATCATTTTCTAACCTTGGTATGATTTCTGGATCGATTACCTTCTGAGAGATTGCATTGAGAAATGCACATAGCTTCACAATGGCTAATCGAACGTTTTCCGGTAGAAGCCCCCTCAATGCAACCGGAAGCAGTTGTGTCATAATCACGTGGCAGTCATGAGACTTTAGGTTCTGGAACTTTTTCTCTACCATATTTATTATTCCCTTTATATTCGACGAGAAGCCAGACGGTACATTCATACTGAGCAGGCATTCAAAGAAGATTTCCTTCTCTTCTTTGGTAAGAGTGTAGCGGCATGACCCTGATGTATGTCGTCTTTTCCGTGCATACGTTGCTGGTCCTCCCGTGCTTCCGGTGTATCTTTTGTCTTCCCATACACACATGTTCCATTCCACAACTGTAAGAGTTCTTCAACTAATGGCCTTAGGTACACATGAATGCCCTACTAGGGAAAAGCCTACCAGCAGTGAGGGTTTTGGGCCTCTCAGTAGCGCGGGCACCGGCGCTACTAATAAGGCGCTACAGCTAACGTATAGCAGTAGCGCCGGTTGTCCCACGCTACTGCTATACATGAATAGCTGTAGCGCTCTTTGGGAAAGGGCGCTACTGATATTATCTGCAGCGCTGTTTGCTGGGACGCGCTACTGACAATGCGGCGCTACTGCTGAATTTCCCCCCTCGCTACTACTAGTTTATTTATTAGTTTTTTTCCTGCATATTTGTTTTGTATTTGAATAGGATTTATACAATAATCTTTAGCATATCATACACATACAAATGTAATCATAGCATATACATACAATTAGTCTCATCAAATCATGTCATCATCATAATCATCATCCAACACAAAGTGGTCTCTCGTCATCATCTCGAAAATAGCGATACAAGTCTCGAATGATATGCAAATACATTGTCATCCATCTAAACAATGATATACGCGAGAAGAGCTATCACTTTGAGAACATGAGTTCGTATCCTTGTCGTATATATACTCCTGGCATAGCACTTCTTCGCCATCTATGATCTATGCACCTGCATCATCACATGAGTCGATGATATGCAACATATATAGTTGAGCAACAAAAAGAGATAGACTTGGAAAAAATAAAAACAACATATCATAAGCATAAATAACAAAGTTCATCGTACCCCAAAATGCCCTAACTAGAGTGATTTTCGCTAGTCGAGGAGGAGGACGGTTTAACTACATCACAAATAAAGTTTCACCGTGCATAACTCAAAGTTTTGTCATACAGAAAGTATGGACTAAACGGACACATTGTCATATATCGACAATCACTCCAACATGTCGTTCCATCCATCCAAGTCAAGGAGATAGTCCCCGAGCCTAGTGAAAGGCTTCAGGTCGAGACGCTGAGAGGCTATCCATGTTTGGACGTCTGCCCACGACATTTGTCCTTCTCCGTAGAACATCCCTGTTTTTCCGGCGACCTCCTTCATGATGATTTGGGCAAGTTCGCGCTGGATGTTATAGAACTCAGCTCGAAGTCGATGATCCTCTATATCTCCTATGTCCTTTGCCCATTGCAGAATATGGGCATCGCCGGAAGAAGGTGCCATGCGAAGGTTCTAGTGATCCCGTCTGTACTCCAGCATGTGGTGTAGGACATAGAATCCATCATTAAGATAATCGTCCGGTTGCTGGATGCAGCAGAAGTTGGTCTTATGGCCAAAGGCGACCTTGCCGCCCCTCATCTTCTTGTCCCTGACCTCTCCACCCAGTGATTGGTAGTGATACATAGCACTGTCGAGAACATCCTTGATGTGGGTGTAATCCTTTTTGTGAATGTTCTTCGACATGTCCAAGTAAAGAGCGTGGGAGAATCGGGGGTAGAGGATGATGAGGACGGCGCGCCCGCCGCTGCGCAAAATAAGTCCTCAAATTAATTAGCCTCCACCGTGCAAATGAATGATTGAAACCGAAGGAAGGATAGCAGCGCGGATGACTTACACGGGATGATAAGGCACGAGAATCGCCCCCTTGTCCTTATTGGTGAGCATGAAACTGACGATGTAATCCCTCGCGTATTCACGGTGATTTGCGCAGACTCCCAAGAAGCCCTCGTGCATGTAGTACGGGTCAGTGACACAGATATGAGATATCTGCTCAACCCCGATGATGTAGTTCATGTGCAAGGCATAAAGGCGGACAAACGTAAAATTCAGCTTCTTCACGTGAAACATGTCGAATATGTAATCGAATCAGAGGAAGAACTTATCCACGGGGAAGCTGTCGATGTACGACATTTGCCGCGGAACGTTAACCACGTAGAGTGGGTATCCTGGATCTTTCGAGGCGATGAGGTCTTTCTCTACCCGCAGCACATCGTCATGAAGTCTCTTTAGATTGCCGAATCTGGCCCATAGCGCTGTTGCAGGTAGGATTGGTTGACCGGCGATATGCCATTTATCCGCATCGGGGATATCTATACGGTCCTGAAGCCGAGGCTGCTGAGGCAGCTGGATCATAGAAACAGCTTTTTTGCCTTTCCTCGCTCTCCTCCTAAACTTCTTTACTACCGGAAGGTCGTCCATAATATGTTGAGATGGCAATTCAGGCACCGACTCATGACGCTCAAACCCTGAGGAGGCGCCAGTATAGACATACTGTTCAGCAGCGTCATCGTCGTCCTCATCCTCATCCATGGCGACGTCATCAGCGACTAATGGAGCCTCCTCCTTACCCCGTCCGCTATCAACCAACCCGACACCCGACGATAATTGGGTAGGTGGGCTGTTGATGTTCATACCTTGCTGAGGCTGCGTGCTCGTGGGTGTGCTCCCGGCCGCCTCCAGATGAAGCAGACTCTTTGGCCACAACAGGACCCACCCAGCATTGCAACAATCACCAAGCCGCCGCGGTGTCTCGTCGTCATCCCCCAGTAGTACTGGAGGAGGCAAATTCTCGTGGTCCGGTTTGACACTGGCCACAGAAACCTTGAAGACGTTCGGGGGGATCGGCCGACTGTGGAACAATGGTTCCTTTGGTTCCATTATCGTCGCCTTCCCCACTTCCACCTTCTGGTCGCCGATGGTGTACAATATGGTGCACGGGGTTTCGTCGGCCTGCAAAGAAAAGTCTGCGACGTGAGACATCCGAAAGGCAACGAAAACAGGAGATTATACATTTATATTGAAGGGGGCCGATGTGACAGATACCATGAGGGCGTTGAGCTCAGCCAAAGACGAAGCACCGCCTAGCACGTCCGGTGCGGGAGCCGGTGCGGGAGCAGGTGCAGCTGCAAGTGCTGGTGCAACGCTAGTCGAGCTGCTCCCCGCCAAGAAGTCAGCAAGGGGAAAGTCCGCTGCATCTTTTTTGGATTTTGCCTGGTCCAATTGAAAACGGTCGGAACCAAGGTAGTAGAAATATCTAAAGCCACCTGTTTTGCGGCAGCTACCGCTGTTGCGACTATCTCAGTTGATTTCTTCTCAACCGCAATCTCAACCCTCTTGTCGATGTTTTCTTCATTGAACCTCCGTCTTTCCTTTCTCTCCTCCGTGGTCTCACGGTAGTACTTCTTCCACGTGGCGCCGTCTCCGACACCGTGCACGCATCCATACGACGGTCGAGTATCCACCGGTTGTTGTTTCAATATGTTCAACGCCCGATTGAATGGAGTGTCCCACTTGGGCCTCGCCAATGCCTCAGACGGTGAGTCGCTTTCGGCCGCAATCCTGTGCTGCTCTCTCTGCAAAAGGCACAATGATCGTTTACAAATATGACTAACGTGTGCAGTCGAATTGATCAGAAACTAAAATTACTAGCAGTCTCATGAACTCCGTAATGACCGGTGTTGTCTCGTAAACCTTTTTCACTGGGTCCCAACGGTGTCGGGCCCTGAGGACGTCACACTCCTGCGGGACGGTGAACTCCGCCAAGGGGTTTGGGATGCCCAGACTCGTGGCTTCCGCGTCCTCCTTGGCCCATTTGGACCTCTTTCCGCCGTAACCACGGCTTCCGAGGTGGTGGCTCCCAATGTTCCTCTCTTGAAGCCCCTTCATGTACTTAGACTTTTTTTTGGCAGCTTCGGCCTCGCGAGCCTCCTTGAATATTTGAAACTGCTCTTCCATGATTGTCGGATTATCCTTTACAATCTCGGAGTAGGGTTCCTTCTTGTCGATGATCCTTGCTTTCACTCGATTTTTCCAGGCGGCCAACGCGTCGCTAAACTTGGTCATGGCGTGTTTTTTTATCTTCTTCATTGTCGGGTCCTCATCTGGATCTTTATAATCCTTCTCATTCCGTCCCGGGAACAAGAATATCTGGTGAACTTCTTTAGGAGGGAGCTCCTCATATTTTCTATCTTCTGTAGTTTCTCATCGTTGATGGTGGCGGTTGTCCGTACGATGCAGCCTATTTGATTGCCGTAGCATCGACGCGCTTCCTCGGGCGCCGTTGGCTCAAAATTGCCGTCGTCCACCTCCGTGACCACCACTCTAGTAGTCCTGAGTTTGTTAGGAACCCGTTGCCTCTTTGCTTTCGGTTCTACATTGGCTTCGCTCCCCGAGGCAGCGCCGGTCTCAGTCTCAGCGCCGGTCTCGATGCCGGTCTGAGTCTGAGCGCCGGTCTCAGTCTCAGCACCGGTCTGCGTGTCGGTCTCAGTCCCCGATGCCACTGGTGGGCCCAGCAATAACATCGGTTGATCATCGGTAAGGCTAAAAAATTCGTCTGCCGCCCGGTAGGCGTCGTCGCAATCACCAGAACCCTGTCCTTCATCATTGTTAGCCATGTTTCCTATGATTAAATCTAGTCAATTAATTCTAGACCTAATAAAATGAATAATGACATAAAAAAGGCCTATTATTTTGCAGGAATGTTGACTCCTTCCTGGTATGGCAAATCACGGGCACTCGATATGTCCTAGTTTGTAGCACAAGTCATGCCGAAATTCACGAAATTTTTTGGCATGAGCTTTGCTAAAAAGTGGACAAATCGAGAACCTGAAATTTGCCGGAAAAGAAATGAATCAACATTCCGGCAAAACATAGGCCACTAAGCATCATTCCCTGCAAACAGTGTCCAAATATACACGAGCAACCACATGTGCAAACAGTGTAGAAGAAAATTCATTTAACTACTAATAGAACAAAATTTAGTTAACTTTAGTGCTCTATAATGATGAAAGGAAAAAAATCAGTTAACTACTAATTTCATTCATTTAGGTTATTCATTTAACATCACCTAATTAACCTACTGTACCAATACTACTAGCAGCACTACTAACCTAATTAACCTAGCAAAACTCTAGTGCCCTAACTGAAAAACATCTAATTAACATCTAATTTTTTTCTCTAAAATACAGAGAGAGATGAGTGAGGGGGAGGGGTGGGGACTTATAAAGAGGGGAGAGACGGTGGCGGGGAGGTGCTCGGTGACGGAGGCAGGGGCGGAGAGGGCGGGCTCGGGCACGGGCAAGGGCGGTCCTGGGCGGGCTCAGGTGGCGGTGAGGTGGAGGGCGCCAACGGTGACGTGGAGGGCGGCCTTGGGCGGCAGCTATGAGGCTGAGGGCGGCCTCGGGCGACGGCGGTGAGGCTGAGGGCGGCCTCGGGCGGCGGCGGTGAGGCTGAGGGCGGCCTCAGGTGGCGGCGGTGAGGAGACGGCGGCGAGGGCGAGGGACGATTTTGGGAAGAATTGGTGGCCGGGGGGCGGGTGGGGGGAAACCGCTGTTTAAGTGAAACGTAACGGCAGCGCGTTTCCGGAAACGCGCTATAGCTAAGTTATCTATAGCGCGTTTACTGAAACCCGCTACTGCTATTCCTTTCTCCTTTTTTCCCTTTTTTCTTTTATTTTTCTTTACATTTTATTTTTTCCCTTTCTCCTTTTTCTATTTCTTTCATTTTCATTTAATTTTTTACTTGTTTTTCACTTTATTTTATTTCCGTTAGCAGCAGCGCTTTACACGTAAGCGCGCTGCAGCTAAGGAGATTACCAGTAGCGCTGGGCCATTATACGCGCTACTGCTAGGTTGGGCTAGCCATGTGCGCCCAGTTCAAATGTAGCAGCAGCGCTTTTCGCTAGTACGCGCTACTGCTAAAGTCATAGCAGTAGCGCGGTTTATTTACGCGTGCTGCTACTAAGTAGCAGCAGCGCTTGATTTTGTACAGCGCTACTGGTAAAATTCTGTGTATAGGCTTTTCCCTAGTAGTGATGTCATTGTCGGGTTGCTTAGGTCCTTGGATGAGCACTGGCATCATAATGAACTTCTGCTTCATGCACAACCAAGGAGGAAGGTTATATATACATAGAGTCACATGCCAGGTGCTATGGTTGCTGCTCTACTCCCCAAAAGGATTAATGCCATCTACGCTTAGACCAAACCATATGTTCCTTGTGTCACCTGCAAACTCCTCCCTGTACTTTCTCTCGATTTTTCTCCACTGCGACATGTCAGCGGGTAATCTCAACTTTCCGCCTTTCTTATGGTATTCTATGTGCCATCGCATAACCTTCGCATGCTCTTTGTTTAGGAACAAACGTTTCAACCGTGGTATTATAGGAGCATACCACATCACCTTGGCAGGAATCTTCTTCCTGGGGCGCTCGCCCTCGACATCACCAGGATCATCGCGGCTGATCTTATAGTGCAATGCACTGCATACCGGGCACGCGTTCAAATCCGCGTACTCGCCGCGGTAGAGGATGTAGTCATTAGGGCATGCATGTATCTTCTGCACCTCTAACCCTAGAGGGCAGACAACCTTCTTTGCTTCGTACGTACTCTCGGGCAATTCGTTGTCCTTTGTAAGCATCTTCTTTAACTTTACCAACAACTTTCCAAATGCCTTGTCAGATACACCATTCTCTGTCTTCCATTGCAGTAATTCCAGTGTGGTGCCCAGCTTTTTATTGTCAGTTTCGCAATTCGGGTACAACAATTTCTTGTGATCCTCTAACATGCGCTGCAACTTCTTCTTCTCCATTGCACTTGTGCAGTTTCTCTCTGCATCGGCAATGGCCCGACCTAAATCATCAGTTGGCTCATCTGATGCCTCTTGTTCAGCTTCTTCCCGCATTGCCAGCTCAACTTCTTCCTCCATTGTTGTATCATCGTATTCAGGAAACCCATGACCATGATAGCTATCGTCGTCCTCTTCTTCTTCATTTTCTTCCATCATAACCCCTCTTTCTCCGTGCTTGGTCCAAACAATAGTGGGGCATGAAACCGGACTCAAACAGGTGGATGTGAATGGTTCTTGCGTTAGAGTAATTGTGATCATTCTTACAGCCAGCACATGGACAAGGCATAAAACCATCTGCCCGCTTGTTTTCCTGAGCCGCAATCAGAAAAGTATGCACGCCCTCAATGAACTGGGGAGAGCATCGGTCATCTTACATCCATTGCCGGCTCATCTTCATTACACAACACCGAATAGACCAAATTAATACAAGTTCATACATAAAGTTCATACAATACTTATTCTCATAAAGCAAACATATAAATAGCTCTCTAGATAAAGAATTTAAATACAATAACAAATGCGATCAAGATCGCAACTAAGGTAACAATTCCAACAGCATAATGATACCAAGCCTCACTATGAATGGCATATTTTCTAATCTTTCTAATCTTCAAGCGCATTTTCTCCATCTTGATCTTGTGATCATCGACGACATCGGCAACATGCAACTCCAATTCCATCTTCTCCCCCTCAATTCTTTTCAATTTTTCTTTCAAATACTCGTTTTCTCTTTCAACTAAATTTAAACTCTCGACAATAGGGTCGGTTGGAATTTCCGGTTCACATACCTCCTAGATAAAAATATCTATGTCAATTTGATCGGCATAATTTGTCATAAACACGAAATGCAACAAAATAGTTATAAAAGAAAATATACCACATCTGAATCATAACCCGGACGAGGGCCGGCGGGGACGGATATCAAAACCATGGCACTATGAATAACAAACAACGTACGGGTAAGATAATTATACAAGTAACTATATATCTAAATCACACAAACATGATTTTTTTATAAAAAATATACGAACAAGAGGGCTCACCCCACAAGGTGGTGCCGGCCACAAGACGGTGCGGACGATCGACGATGGTTAGGACGGAGACGGGAAGGCACTAAGTAAACCACACCTACATATGCAAACTAAGAGTTATTTTGAGCTCAAATTGCATATAAACCATATAAACTACGACATATAATTCCTCCCAAATTACTAAAACCCATAAATTAATGACTATATAAAGCATTGCAAAAGCTAATCTAGCAATAAGAGATGAAAGGACAAAGTTGCTTACCTTTGTGATCACTTGAATGGATGGGGGCCTTCAAATCTTGACAAAATTTGGGCAAAATGTGAGATGAGCTCGAGGTAGAGGGGGAAGAACAGAGAGGAGAGGGGAAAAGGGAAAAACAGATAGAGCTCGCTCGCTGGTGGACGAAGGGTTTATATAGGACGACCTTTAGCACCGGTTCGTGCCATGAACCGGTACTAAAGGTGCTGGAGGGGTCCTAGACTGACAACATTCTGCCACCACTCTCTTTAGTACCGGTTCGTGGCACGAACCGGTGCTAAAGATTCGCCACGAACCGGTACTAATGGTAGCGGCCCAGCTAGCCGTTGGAACCGGCACTAATGGTCAAATTAGTGCCGACTCAATTACAAACCGGGACTAATGAGCTGAACATTTGACCCTTTTTCTACTAGTGTAATTAGAAATGCAACACATTATTCTTATATTTGTTCCCACACATTTATGCACCAACAAATGATGAATGCATTCGGCGCAGATACATATAGTACTCTCTAGGATCTAGACAGTTGCGCGAGTGTCATCACTACAATGCTCCTGGGCTAAGTAGAGACGATTCCCCGAGAGGTCAAATGTTAAAGTTAATTTGGAGCAATAACCAAATTAATAAAGGTATGGGATCCCTTAAAAAATTATTAGAAAGTTAAAACTTTTTTTGAGGGAAAACCATCATGGCGCATTTTATTACTTCAAAAAAAGTTTACATCGTTCAACAAAAACTGCAGAATAAAGCTAGGGGCCTCATCGTGCCAAATACAATCAACTTTTTGTGAAAAACAAAACCTAGTTACTTCGTGCGCCACTACATTAGCTTCCCTATGACAATGCATAAAATTAACCAAACCAATATCTTTCGTGCACGATGCATAAATCGGACCTGCTTGGTCATACCACTGACTTGTTCCAGATAATGCATCTATAACACCCATGCAATCAGACTCTGCTTGAAGGCGATTATAGCCAACCTCATTTGCTAGCAGTAAATCATCTTGAAGGGTCATCGCCTCCATAGTTTGGGCAGAAGCGGCATAGGGAATGAACCGAGAACGTCCAGCTAGGAAGGTACCTGAGGAATCTCGGAGAACAGCACCTGTCGCCCCAGTTCCATCCTCCGCATGATAAGAGGCATCAACATTTAATTTCAAACATCCCCCGGCTGGTTTTACCCATTTCTCCTTTACAACACTGGTCACCTTCGCAGAACTTTTAGAATAATTTGAAGTAATTGCTAGAATAGAGAGTGCACACTTGTTCACCGGAGGGACCGCACCTTCATGTGTTACCTGACGGCGCATCCACCATATATACCAACACGCAGTAAGCACAACATCGTGAATACATAAATCAGGGTAGCTCGGCATCTGATTGAAGTACGTATCTGATATGGCCTCTGTATTTATATTAAGTATGTTGCATACCTCTGCCTTTGTCTCCACGGGTGTATTTGGGGTGAAAAAAAAATACTTGACTTGCCCACGCTGACTAGTTGTCCAGAATTGTTTCAGTAGGCTTGAAGAGCACCTTGCAAGGAAGTTGCATTAGACCTATTTACTTTCATGAGAAAAAGGGAATCATCGGCAAATAACAAGTGAGAGACCAACGGTGCATTCCTGCACACCCTAACCCCATCAATGCCACCAACTTCTTCTTCATGCATTAGTACACTTGAAAGACCCTCTGCACACAACAAGAACAAATAGGGTGACAAGGGGTCTCCCTGTCTTAACCCTCTAGTAGGCACAATATTGTCAGTTTCCTATGAATTGAACCTTATATTATACTGAACTAAGGAAACACATTCCATCATCGTGTTGACCCAATCCTCATGAAATCCCATCTTTAACATCATATTTCTCAAAAAGACTCACTCCACCCTATCATAGGCCTTGTGCATATCCAATTTTACAGCACAAATACCTTCTGTTCCATTCCTCTGATTCTTAATTTTGTGTACACATTCATACGCAATTAAGACATTATCTGTAATCAGCCTACCAGGAACAAAAGCGCTTTGAGTTGGAGCAATTATTTCTGGAAGGATCACTTTCAATCTCTTTGAAAGCATCTTGGAAATGATTTTATAAATCACATTACAGAGGCTAATGGGGCGATATTGAGCAATAGTTTCAGGACAGTCCACCTTCGGTATTAAAACCACGGTAGTATCATTCCACCCAGCAGGTATATGTTTGGTGTTTATAGCCTTCAGCACCTCCTGCGTAATTTCCTGGCCTACTATGTGCCAATATTTCTTATAGAATATAGCTTGCAACCCATCCGGCCCCGGGGCTTTCAAATCCCCGATGCTAAACACAGCCCATTTGACATCCTCTTCAGTAAATGGAGCTAATAATTGTTCATTCATCGCTGCCGTGACACGCTGCTGAATCTTCGCTAGGAAATCTGGATCTGTTGCATTCACCTCGGATGAAAACAGGTTAGCAAAATAATCTCTAATGAACGGATTCAACACATTCGTACCTTCCAGCCAATCCCCATGTGCATTTTTCAGTTTTTTAATTAGGTTACGTTTCTTCCTTGTTGACGCGAACAAATGGAAAAAATTTGTATTCTTGTCACCACTTAACAGCCAAGTTAGTCGGGCTCTCTGTAGCCAATATATTTCCTGTTGTTCTAGCAGCATCTCAATTTCTGCTGCTATATCTTTCCTCCTCTTTTCATTCTCATCTGTCATAGCATCTCTCATAATATTCTCCAGTTCTTGCTGGCATTTCTTAAGACGTTTTCTAGGCTTCTTTAGGACCCTACTGTCCCAAACATGGAAGCATGCATGCATTACTTTTAATTTAGCAAGTACATCTCCCGTGGCATGCCCACTCGCCTCGTCCCATGCCTTTTGCACAACTTCTCCAAACGAAGGTTCTTTCAGCCAACGTGCTTCGAAGCACTTCCGCCCCCTGCTGTTTGGAGGGTTATCTTGGCGATAGTATTCAGTATCTAGCAGTATAGGGCGATGATCCTGAGTGGTTAAACTCCATATTTATCAGCGCAGCAAGAGGGTGCATCTGGGGCCATCCCGAGTTAGCAGCAGCTCGGTCTAGTCTTTCCCGAAGACGTCCTCTCCTCCATGTGAATTTGTCACCTACAAAACCAATATCCTCAAGATTGCAGTCAGTGAGTGCATCTCTAAATGCATCCATATATTGCATTGGCCTCGGATTACCTCCTTCTTTTTCAGATAGTTGCAAAATTTCATTCAGGTATCCCGCAATCACCCATGGGAGATTATTCTGCTGCTCCAACATCCTCATACGGTTCCAAGTCCTATATTTTTCTTGCCACTTAAATTCTCCATACATCCCAGTAAACCTCCATTCTTCGCCACTTGAGTCCTCAATTTTAACATCAATATAGTTTGGTGATGCATAGATTAGTTGGACACCCGAGTCCCTCTTCCAGAACATTGCTAGTCCACCTTTCCGGCCATCACTGACCGAAACAACCTTCACATCCATCTGCAATTTCCTCCTTAAACACTCAGCCGGATAATCGTCAAGGTGTGTCTCCGACAGGAACATTACCTCGGGGTTACAAGAGCGCTGGACTTCCAGCAGGGCACGAATTGCTGCAGCGTTACCCAAACCATGGCAGTTCCACGACAATATTTTCATTAAGCCTAGCAGTTGTGCTTATGTTCCCTTCCTCCTCTGTCCTTGGTTTCTTTCTATTCTTGTTTCTGCTTAGCCGACTGACTAGGGAGGACAGCAGTACACGTACAGGAACTACGTCCCCAGCACCGTCCTTGGGATTTGAACACTACGTCCAGAATTCAGATATCCACAACTCCACTAAACCAAACGCATCCAATCTGAGGAGATTGGAGCACAACTTCGTCCACAAGACCTTCAAACACCAGTATTCGAGATGCTCATCCTATTATCCTATCCAGTTGAATGAGCAGACTTCCCACGTACCTTGTGAAAATAACAGAAGACGCTAAGGTTGTTGGGCCACTATGGTTGGCCCATACATACATGGAGGCTGAAAGGTTTGGGTAGGCACTAGGAGGCACGTACCGGACCTTGCCTAAAAGCCCGCCAAACTACCTGATTGTCGCCTAAATTGACGGATTCTGAGCTTAGTCATTTTCTACCTAAATCTGGGTCATTTTTAGGTAGAAGCTAGACATGCGTGGCTCCGTATGCCTAATACTTGGCTAGTGCCTTGGTCAACTTGTGGGCTTGGTTGGGCCTTTGCCTTGGCAGGATTCAAAAGGTTTGTTGGCACGGCAATATACTAAACATCGAGTACACAAATGGGTATGCACACTTGCACGTGTGACAACACAGTAGAGTAAGTCATACATTTTATGAGACCACACTTGGCATAACTTATGTCACTCCATCTCAAAATAAGTGACTTAACTTTGTACTAGCTATGTGCTAAAGCTAGTACAAAGTTGAGTCACTTATTTTGGAAGCTAGTACAAAGTTGAGTCACTTATTTGGGGACGGAGGAAGTACATGTGACCACCATTGCTATATTAATAACCTGCGTAGAAAAATATAAAATTGAAAAAAAAAGAATATAAATTTCTAGATAAGTTTGGAAAATCTGAAGCTTTTAAGAAACTTGGAAACATGTGATGTGTGATGTATTGTTCTTACTACAAAGTTTCTTCAGTGGTCAATCTAGGAAAAATCTCGAAATTAGTATAATTAATCCTAAAAAAAAGATAGAAAATCAAATAGGAATCAGTTTTCCCCTCATTTTCTACCAAAATGAGTTTTTCTTTCCATAGAAATTTTTTCATGAATTTTACTTGCTTGGTCCTAAGCGCAACTCATACACACACGTCACATGTGTATGTTCAAGCATGCTTTTCGTGAGAAATCAGAGATTTATATTTCATCTGTGTTAAATCATTAATTCTACTAAGAAGGTGAGTCAACCAAATTTTCTGGTTGAAATCATATAATATAACTAGTGGTTCATTAAATTCATTTCGTTGAAGGATTCCAAAGGAGTAATTGACGTCAATTTTGACACTAGTTATAAGGAGTGCCAATCATCAACATAAACCAAATCTAAAACTCTGCTCAGGGTGGGCACGCAAAAAATTATAATGAACTTCAGGGGCCCGGTGCAACCATTGATGGTTGAACAAAAGGATGCTTGTGGCAGTAAAAACCCAACGTTTCCGAAATGAACCAACCAGGAAATTAAACATACATAGACAATGGGCAACACAAGAAAGTCATCTTTACCATGTTACTTTCGTTGAAAGATTCCATTGCATTGAAGTCCACAGTTGGCGCCTATCGCTTAGCCATGGACGAACGCGAGCGTCCATCGGCACCCGCCACGAGCAGGGCACCGGATGCTCGTCGCGCCATCTGAAAGATCATATGGGGGTGCCCTGCTCCCCCCAAGGTACGTGACTTTGCATGGAGGCTTGTGTCCAATTCTCTGGCTACTTGAAAAAATAAATTTTCTCGCCACCTCAAACATACTGACGTGTGCCCCATTTATGGTGTGGAACGGGAAGACAGTTTCCATGCAATGTGTAGGTGCCCCCTTGCAAAGAACCTCTATCTGGCGTGCCATGGCCTCGTACTGGCCATTGCCAGACATTGATGTTGTTCGCAACACCGGACCAAAGTGGCTTTTTACCCTGCTCGAGCCGCTCACGGAAAATATTCGCATGGTGGTCATCTCCTGATGCCCATGTGGCGTGTGTGGTACGTTCGAAATGAACTCACGCATGGGAAGCTAGCCCCTCCAACAGAAGCATTGCGACGCTTCCTGGGGTATATAAGCTCTTTCATGTGCATTCAACAACATTCATCGGGGAACATTGAGAAAGGCAAAGTGGTGGTGCACGTACTAGCTAGCCAGAGCAGCTACGACATGCAACATGCAGGAAAACCAGCAAAAGGAGATTTCCTGGTCACTGCCTGCCCATGGATGGACGAAATTGAAGTTATATCAAGGAAACGAGGGCGGCTCGTGGTGGAATGGTGCTTCGAGATGATACCGGTGCTATTATTTTTACTGCATGCAGACAAATCACCATATGCGATGATGGACTAGAGGCAGAGCTTATGACGTGTAAGGAAGGCCTTGATCTTGCTCTTCACCGCACTATCTTACCCATTGCCATTGAGTTGGACTGTGCTCGGGCAGTCTCAATGTTAAACGCGAGTCATGAGGACCGCTCGAGATACAGTACACTTGTGCGAGACATCCAGATGTTAGAGGACCCACGGAAGATTTTTATTACGCATATTAGGTGCACTCAAAATAAAGTTAGTCATAGCCTCGCAGCTTATGGGCGTAGTATATCCCATACTGCCATTTGGTTTGGTACGGGCACAGACGAAGTTGTAAATTTGTGTACGACTGAAAAGCCACCTTGAGTTATGAAATCTCCCTACTTTCTGCAAAAAAAAAAGTCCACAGTTGGCGGAAACACATAAACAAGGAGTAATTGGCATCAATTTCAACGCCAGTTCACTCGCCAGCCAGCAAGCAAAGCACAAGTTGCATGATCCGGCTCGTCTTGTCATTTTATGATAATCTTGCGACCTTTTGGAGTAACAACATCGTCACCATCAATCTCAATGGCACCAACACCAAACAATGCCTGCATCTAAAAGACTGAAACACAACACACGCATCAAGTCAACAACAGCTTGACACATCACACACCCTAGAATGTAGAAAGAAAATATGTAAAACAAGTCGCACACGCAACAAAATACTTGTAGATCTGGTAAAAGGCAAGCTCATGCGTCAATCGATTCAAAGAAAATGTCTAGACTATCTTAACCCCAACCCACGGGAGGCTATAATTACCAGCGCCGAAGCCGAATGGCTCACTATAAGCGGCCTGAGAACGCATCTGATCATAAATCACCAGATAAAGCTCAGTTTCTCAACAAAAATTGCACCACTGCTTCTTTTAATACCAAATAATTACTAAATGTGCAACAGCGCAAACAACAACTATTGCCTGACACTGGATAGCCTACAATTGAAAATCATCGGCTAGCACTCATACCAAGTTCAGGGGTGTTTTGACATTTAGCGAGAAATTTATTACTAAACCAGTCTACGAGCAAGCAAGTAGTCGGTCCGTGATTCATATACACAGAAACTGATCTAGCGCACAGTAATGTTTATTACTTGATGCCGCAGAAACTTGAGGCATATTGCACAAAAACTATGTACAGCAGCAGTAGAAATCAAACAGTCTCCCCAACTTGCTAGTATTATATCTCCAGGAGGGTAATAATAATCTAAATTCACATTTTGGCATACATAGCTTTCCTCCAGATAATTTGCATCGGAGGGAGTCTACAAAGTAAACCATAGTAAATAGTGAATACTAAAAGGAAAGAAAAAACAGCGAATCTTTCATACTTAAACATCCTGCAAAATGCTTCCAAAGAGGGTAGGGTAAGAATGCACCAATCATCATCATTAAATTCAGCATTATAATTAGGAATGTAACCCATTATTCTTAAATTGTTCCCACATCGGTTTATGCACCAACTAATGATGAATGCATTTGGCGCAGATACATATAGTACTCTCTAGGATCTAGACAGTTGGGCGAGTGTCAGCACTACAATGCTCCTGGGCAAAGTAGAGACGATTCCCCGGGAGGTCAAATGTGAACCGCGTGTCCACCTGCTGCGCCGCGCCGAGCACCGTCATCTCCTCGTCCGGCACGACGGCGAAGCACAGGTGCTCATGGTTCACCCTCATGAATAACAGTTCCGGCTTGATAAAAAGCCTGGTCGCGTCTTCGTACAGGGTCACGGTCAAGCTCGGGAGGTGCGCGTGGCCCCACGAGCCAAAGCAGAGGCGGTACCCCTGCACCGGCACCGTCGAGCGGCGCGCCCCCTGCTTGTGCATGTTTGCCGCGACCTCGGCCTCCACGACGTCATACGCCGCGCGAGCCAGCCTGGTCAGGGGAGTCCCGGGGTCGACGACGAACCCCCCGCGACGGGTTTGTGGATCCCGCCTAAACATCGCCGTCTTTACCCCGTTAAGCCTTTTCCCGTTCAAGCTGATGCTGAAGACGTGGATGTAGTACATGCTACTTTGGCCGTAGCCCGATCCAGTGAACAGCAGCGGCGTGCTGTGCGCGTGGTCGTGCCTCGGGATGTCGCGGCCGAAGCGGAGGAACCCGTGCCTGGCGTTGGGGTGGCTCTGTCCGGGGAAGAGACAATATGAGAACCGTGAGTCGGCCAGCCCGCGTGCGGTGAGCTGGCTCATGAACGACGTCGGGTGCCTGCTCAAGCTCAGGACCCCGGCGAGAATGTTGTGGTCCAGGTGCTCGAACCCGTTCGTCGTGTGTGCGCAACCCAAGATGAGGTTGTCAACGTCCCTGTTGTGTCCTCCTGCGCCGGGGCTGCCGGCGAAGGCAAACGTGTCGCTGCCGAGGTAGCCGTGCGCGGCGACGTTCCAGGAGGTGGTGTAGAAGCTGCACCGGTTCTGGCCGGAGGGGGTGTAGGGGGGCGTACACTTGGGGTCTGCGGGCTTCATGTGCTTGTAGCGAGGGGACTCAGCAGAGTTGAAGACGGCGCCCTCCTGCCGAACCTCGGGCACGCAGGGCTTGCACTGCATCCACGTCAGATTGCCGACGAGGTCCAGCCCGAGCTTGTAAAAGTGCCGGGTTTGGCCAGAGCCAACGCCGACGAGGACGCCGTACAAGGGCCACCCCACGGGTGCTATGTGCGGACCTATGCTCGTGAGGTTCGCGTCAAACTGCCCGAGCCCGCCGGCTGTGTTGTGGTTGGACACGATAGGCAGACTGAATCCGGCGCTCAGTGTCGGTGGTGCCACATTGCCGGCGACGGCGTGGCTGGCCGAATTCAGCAGAGCAAGGAGGAAGCAGAGCTTACAAGCATATAAAACAGACATGGTTGATGCCTCCGATCTCTATCCTAGGGCTATGATCAATCAAGCCAGAAAGACGGTTGAGAGTGTGTCCTTCATTTAGAGGTCGTGTCTTAAATAGACTCAGATGAATCCATCTCTGGAGTATCTATCTCTAGATGGATATGCATGCATTGGTGACTCTGATTACTTAGTGCAGCGAGATACAGGGCGGCTAATTAATCAATCCACTCTGAAGTATCTCTAGATGGATATGCATGCATTGGTGAGGAGAGAACTCAATATGTCGATGGTTGAAATGATATGTTCCCTAAACTGATTCCTCCAACAACCTTGTTAGGGCATTTCTAACCGATCCCCTAAAAATAGTGGAGTATCCGGTTGAGCGTGCGTCCTTCATTTGGAGGTCGTGTCTTGAATAGACTCAGATGAATCCATCTCTGGAGTATCTATATCTCTAGATGGATATGCATGCATTGGTGACTCTGATTACTTAGTGCAGCGAAGATACAGGGCGGCTAATCAATCAATCCATCTCTGGAGTATCTCTAGATGGATATGCATGCATTGGTGACTCCGATTACTTAGTGCAGCGAAGTGGGCGGCTAATTAATCAATCCATCTCTGGAGTATCTCTAGATGGATAGGCACTTCAGGCGCCAAAAGGTCGCTATGGCGCTCACAGCCCACAAGCTATGGGCGAATTTTTTAAAAAAATGCTCACGAATTCAAAAATATATTCATGTATTTAAGATATGTTCATGAATTTGAAAAAAGTTCATGGATTTGGAAGAAGCTTATGAATTATAAAAATGTTCGCCCATTTGAAAAAAGTCTACGAATTTGAAAATTTTCAAGGATTTGAGAAGGCTCGCAAATTTTAAAAAATTCATAAGGTAAGAGGACACCGCCGATGCCGCGCTGTGTTCGTTGGGGATGGGGCATGCCTGTCCCTCTCCACCGAGAGGTTCCCCTCTGCGGCCGTGAACGTGGTGTACTTTTGCCCCGGTTTCATGGGACACGGCTCCTCTGCCGTGCGCTAGGTGACGTTGGGCCGCTGACATGTGGGCCAGGTTTCCCACAGGCCCACATGTCAGTGGTAGAACGGCAGGCTGCCGAACGGTAGAGGATCCTCTTCCGGTGTCATGAGCATGAAAAAGTATCAATCCTCCATTGGAGTTTATCCAGAGGTTGTGACGGTGAAGCGTCTGAACAACTTCGAAGCTTGTGCCCTTTGCCCGCCCCTGTACCTCCAAAAGTATCTCATCTGACGCACAGGCATCTTTGAGTGGCATCAAGGACTAATTCGTCTTGAAATTTGTCGTTGTTATGAGCCAGAGTGAGTAGTTAATTTATATGTGTTCTACTCCCTCAGTTTCTGAATACGAGTCTTTTTAGAGATTTGAATATGGACTACATAGGCGTATTTTAGAGTGTAGATTCCCTCATTTTGCTTCAGATGTAATCCATATTAGAATCTCTAAAAAGACTTATATTTAGGAATGGAGGGAGTATTTGATGTATTTTGTTGCTTTTCTTCCAAGAAGCCAAATTCGTGCAAACAAACAAGTATAGTGCTGATAGGAGCTAGGGTTCTCCCCGGTCTTGGGTGTAGGTTGTAGGGGAACGAGGGAGGAGGGCGAGGGCTGGAGCGCGGCGGCCGGCGGCGTGGCGCCGTCCTTGCGCTAGGTGCGGCTGCGGCGAAGGCAGGAGGCGGCTAGGGTTTAGGGTTTCCGGCTCCTCTGGGAGCCGGGCAATAGAATAGTCTTATTGCTTAAATCTGAAAATAGTTTTGTAACTTGTTTATATAACCATGACGTGAAATAAAACTAAGATAACTTGTGGGCTAAGCTTGCCCGGTGGGCCTCCTACGGCCATAGGTCCGGCCGGTCATAACATCTCTCCCCGCCTGCGCAAACAGCTCGTCCTCGAGCTGAAAGTCTGGGTAGTGTTGGCGGAACTCCTCCCGCTGCTCCCAAGTAGCGTCCTCCTCTGAAAGTCCAGCCCACTAAATCAACACGTACCAGGAGCCGCGACGCAGATGAGCCCTCAACGCCTTTTCCGGTTCAGGAAGAAGACGCCCGTCGGTGATCGGCGGCAGCGCAGGAGGAACCACGGGTGGCTCTCCACGGAAAGGCTTGAGCAGCCCCACATGAAAGACATAGTGGATGCGCGCACCCGCCGGAAGCTGAAGGCGGTAAGCCACCTTCCCAATGCGCTCCAGGACAGCAAAGGGACCGGCATAGCGAGGACCCAGCTTCCGCTTCGCCCGTGGGTCCAGTGACTGCGTAAAGCGATGAAGAAGACGCAGCCACACCCAATCACCCACCGCGAACTCCGCCCCGCGATGGTTGCCGTCGTAGTAGTGTTTGGCCAACTGCTGGGCCTGAAGGAGGCGTTGCCGGACTTCTGCCAGCATCTCGTCATGGTTCCGCAGAAGAGCACCGGCCGCCTCGGTCCTTGCCAGGGCCGGATCAACAGGAAGAATCGGCGGGGGCCGCCGGCCATAAGCCACCTCAAAAGGAGTGGCACGGAGGGCGGAGTGATAAGAAGTGTTGTAGCAGTACTCCGCCCACGAGAGCCAATCCACCCATGCGCGAGGGCGATCACCTGAGACACAACGTAAATACATGGCAATCACCTTGTTAACGACCTCAGATTGGCCGTCCGTCTGAGGGTGGAAGGCCGTGCTGAGGCGGAGCTTAACGCTCGCCAGCCGGAAGAGGTCGCGCCACACGTGCCCCGTGAACACGGGGTCCCGATCACTGACGATCGAAGTGGGAAACCCGTGGAGACGGACAATACCGTCGAAGAAGGCCCGAGCGACTGTCGCCGCCGTGTAGGGATGCCCGAGCACGATGAAGTGAGCATACTTGGAGAAGCGATCGACCACCGTGAGAATGACGGACTTGCCGCCCACCTTGGGAAGGCCCTCGATGAAGTCCATGGAAATGCCCGCCCAGACCTGAGACAACACCTCCAAAGGCTGGAGGAAGCCAGCCGGCCTCAGAGTCTCTGTCTTGTTGCGTTGGCACGTCACACAAGACCGCACCCAGTCACGGACCAGGGCACGATCACCTGGAATGTAGAAGTCGGCACGGAGACGATGGAGCGTCTTCTGCACACCCTCATGGCCCGCCGAGTGAGCGAGCAGCAACACCTGATGGCGGAGATCGTCGTGCGCGGGAACAAAGACCCGACGCCCATGGAGGAGCAATCCGTCGGCGAGGCGCCACGGCTCATCCAGCTCCCCCGCAGCCAGCTGTTGCTGAAGGAGGAGCGCGTCTGGTGCAGACGCAGTCGCCCGATGGATGTCGGTGAAGAGGGCGAAGGAGGGCCCCGAGCGGATGCAGAACGCCGCCCCCTCAGAAGCACCCTCGACGGTGTCGGCGTCACGCCAAGACAGGGCGTCGACGACGGTGCTAAGGCGGCCCGGACGATACTCGACTGTGAAGTCAAAATCGAAGAGCTTACTGATCCACTGGTGTTGCGGCACGGTCGAGAGCCTCTGATCCAGCATGAACTTGAGGTTGTAGTGGTCCGTACGGATCCGGAAAGACCGACCCCAAAGATAGGGCCGCCAGTGACGCACCGCCTGTACCAAGCCAATGAGCTCGCGCTCATAGGCAGCCAACTTAAGATGGCGTGCGGCAAAGGGCCTGCTGAAGAAGGTGAGGGGTCCATCGCCTTGATGAAGGACCGCACCAAACCCCGCACCGGAGGCGTCGCAGTCGACGGTGAACAGGTGGTCAAAATCAGGCATCTGCAGGACGGGACCCGTCGTGAGGGCCCCCTTGAGGGCCTCGAATGCTGTGGTTGCCTCCTCATCCCAAGAAAAGGCGTCGCAACGGAGCAGGCGCGTGAGCGGGGCCGCGATGAGGCCGAACTCCCGGATAAATTTCTGGTAGTACCCCGCAAGGCCCAGAAATCCGCGAAGAGCCCGCGGCGACGGCCGCCACCTTGTCGGCGTCCATGGCCACCCCCGCGGCCGAGATGACGTGATCGAGGTAAGCGACGGAAGGTGTCTCGGACGAGCACTTTGAGCGCTTAAGATGAATATGGTGCGCCCGAAGCTCGTTGAAGACGATGGCAACGTGCTGGAGGTGCTCTGCCCATGAAGCGTTGTAGATCAGAATGTCATCAAAGAAAACGAGCACAAACCGACGTAAGTAGGACCGGAGGACTTCGTTCATCAGAGCCTGGAAGGTCGCCGGGGCGTTGGAGAGGCCAAAGGGCATCACCAAGAACTCGAAGTGGCCGTGATGAGTCCGAAACGTCGTCTTGGTGATATCGTCCGGGTGCATGCGCACCTGATGGTACCCCGACCAGAGATCGAGCTTGGTGAAGAAGCGCGCCCCATGTAGTTCATCCAGGAGCTCATCGACCACCGGGATAGGAAACTTGTCCTTAAGTGTGAGAGCATTAAGGGCACGCTAGTCGATGCAAAACGCCACATGTCGTCCGACTTGCGAACGAGGAGGACCGGCGCGATGAACGGTGATGTGGAGATCCGAATGATGCCCGCGGCGAGCATGAGCGCACACTGCCGCTCCAGCTCGGCCTTCTGTAGCTGAGGATACCGATAGGGCCATACTACCACCGGTGGCGTGCCCGGCAGAAGATGAATACGGTGGTCGTAGACCCAGGCCGGTGGAAGGCCCTGTGGCTCCCCGAAGAGGTCACAGTGCTGCTGCAGGAGGTGGCCCAACAGAGGATGCTCCGCCTCGGCGGTGGCCGCGGCCAGCTGGAGCTGGGGTGGTGCCGGGGGGCTCCAATGCTTTCCCACCGGATGCGGCGGCTGAGACGCCAGAAGGTCATCGTCAGAGCGTCGAAGTCCCAGAGGATGGGACCGAGAGTCCGCAAGAAGTCGGCGCCGAGGATGAAGTCGAAGCAGCCCAAGTCGATGCCGGCGCACGTGATGGTGAAGTGCTCATCGCCGATAGTGATGGGCACGTCCCGTGCGAGCCCATGGCAGCGGAGGCGGTCGCCGTTAGCCACGGTGACCCGAAGTTGCTCCCCGCCTGTCGGCTGGAGCGCTAGGCGTCGCATGGTGGCCTCAGGCAGGAAGTTATGCGTGGAGCCTGTATCCAGGAGGGCCACCAGACGCTCGCCGTGGATCGTCACCGGTAAGAGCATCATCCGCTCGTCGCGGATGCCGGCCAGCGCATGGAGTGAGACGACGAGGGTCGTCGCCAGAGCGGGCGCGAGCGTGGGCTCCGCGGCGGCGGGGTCGCCGAGTCCGTCGGTGGGTGTGTCCTCCTCGGCAGCGTCGGCCGTCTCCAAGTAGAAGAGGCGCGGGCAGACATGGCCCGGTGCGTAGGGCGCATCACAGTTAAAGCAAAGCCCCAAGCGCCGGTGCTCGATCTGCTCCGCTTGAGAGAGACGCCGAAAAGGTCGCGTCGCAGCCGGGGTGGCAGCTGGTGCTGCGGTCGGGGCGCAGGTGCTGTCGGGGGTGGTCGTGGGGGGTGTCGGACCCCTCGAGTTGATGGCGTCGGCGGCAAAGCCTGGGCGCGACGCTCGAAGGCCCGAGCATAGTACATGGCTGTCTGGAGGTCTTGGGGCCCCTTCAGCTCGACGTCCACGCGGATGTGGTCTGGGAGGCCGCCGACAAAGAGTTCGTCCACTTTAGGGCCGTCACACCCGGCGCATGACACGCCAGGGCCTAGAAGCGGTCAGCGAAATCCTGCACCGTGGAGGTGAAGGGTAGGCGGCCCAACTCGGCCAAGCGGCTCCCGCGGATCGACGGCCCAAAATGAAGGAGGCACAGTTCATGGAAGCGCTCCCACGGAGGCATGCCGCCCTCGTCCTACTCGAGGGCGTAGTACCATGTCTGGGCCGCACCGCGGAGGTGGTAGGATGCCAGCCAAGTGCGCTCCGACGCGAGCGTGCGCTGTCCACGGAAAAACTGCTCGCACTGGTTGAGCCAGTTAAGCGGGTCCTCCGTGCCGTCATAAGTGGCGAAGTCGATCTTGGCGGCGTCTGGGTCGGCGCACCATGGCCGACCGGCTCGGCGGTGCGGAGCAGGGATGATGACGGCGCCCGGTCAACGGTGGGGAACCCGTTGTAGGCCCCCGCGAAGCCAGACGAGGCCCTACACTGCAGCGTGGGTACCGGTGGGTCCCCGGCCTCCGTGTAAACTGGCGGTGGTGACGTCCCGGTTAGCCAGGCCGGGATCGGGGACGGTGACGGAGGAAACCGGACCTGCTGGATCGGAAGGCCTCCTGGTGTGGATTGGCCCAGTCCGGAGCTGGGCGGCGGCGGTGGGAGCTGGACCGGCACGAGCGGCGCGGGTGGCGCGGCTAGGGCCGGCGCGGGCCACTGCGGCGCTGGGACGGGCGCAGGAGGTGCGGGTGGCGCCGCGAGAGCCGACGCGGGCGGCGGCTGGAGCGACGGATGGGCCCCGGTGGTCGCTGCGGGTACCGAGTACCAGGACAGGGCCGGCGGTCCGGAGGAGACGACCGGCGGCATTGGCGGCCCGTACGGACTGGCCAGGAACAGCCGGATGCCCTGGACCACGACGACCAAGTCATTGAGGACGCCGTGGTGGAGGGTGATGACGGCAGACCCGTGGAGGGGGGCGGCAACTGGCCGGTCGATGCGCCGACGGTGGAACCCATCGGCGCCGTGGAGAGGATCGGTGATGGCATGGCGAAGGTGGTGGCGAGGGGCAGCGACGGGCTTGGTGGTGGTGATGACATGGTCGAAACCAAGCTAGCTGATACCAAGGTGATAGGAGCTAGGGTTCTCCCCGGTCTTGGGCGTAGGTTGTAGGGGAACGAGGGAGGAGGGCGAGGGCTGGAGCGCGGCGGCCGGCGGCGTGGCACCGTCCTTGCGCTAGGTGCGGCGGCGGCGAAGGCAGGAGGCGGCTAGGGTTTAGGGTTTCCGGCTTCTCTGGGAGCCGGGCAATAGAATAGTCTTATTGCTTAAATCTGAAAATAGTCTTACAACTTGTTTATATAACCATGATGTGAAATAAAACTAAGATAACTTGTGGGCTAAGCTTGCCCGGTGGGCCTCCTACGACCATAGGTCCGGCCGGTCATAACAAGTGCCTACAATTTCTAGGTAAGATTTTGCTCTGAGCTCACATAAGTTGGTGCTGTACCAACAACATCGTCGCTTGTCAGCTAACTGTTGGTGCATATTCCGTTCACTTATAGTGTTTCCTACAATAATGCAAACATCATCCAGATCTTTTCTAGTTCCAGCAGAGTAGAAAATATGTGTTTCGAACACGGGTGAACATGCACCAGATGGGTGAATGCATTCTTGGATGCCGCTAATCTTTTGAGAATTTATGTGCTTGCTACAAAAGCAAAATCACAAAGGCCTACTCCCTCCGTTCCAAAATAGATGACCCAACTTTGTATTAGCTTTGTACTAAAATTGTACAAAATTGAGTCATCTATTTTGGAACGGAAGGAGTACTTCACTCTCGGAAAAAAGAAGTCGCGGACAAAATTCAGTCTAATTTCCCTCCCCATGTTATTTCAGGGGCATCGCGAACAAACAAAATGGAAGATTTGACCGCCAGAGATAAATCCATACCAAAAGAAACATTACAATCCGGATTTCTATGGGTGGTACAGCCTAGATTATGTTCAAATACCAGGGAAATCACCGTGTTAACAATGACGCATCATCAGTGAATTCTTTGCAGAATGGCCTGAACATGACCACTACCATCTTCCACATCGGGGCCAATCCAGTAGCCAGAGATAACTATCTGCGCACCTAGAACAGCATCCACAGAGTTTCTCAGAGATACATCGGTATGAAAACTTACAGCATCTGCAGATCTCCTTGACATAGCTGCTCCTGTCGACGAACCTGAACATGTGCAGCAGCCAACAAGGCTCCAGGATCTGTGGGGCTCTGCAGTTGCAATCAGATATTTATTAGTACAAAAATCTGAGACCAAATGAAATCAGATGTAGGATTATAACTTCTCTGTTGCCATTGAATTCTTGCAAGTTGTAATGAATGCAGCACTCACCACTTAAAGGCAGCTTACAGTGAAGCTGGTTCGTGCACGCGACTTGGTTCGGCTGTCCCTGTGAGCAAATATGTTTCAGAAGTTCAGATTCAGGTGGTTGAGAAAAGCAGTAGCGGCAACCCATTGAGTTTTAATTGGTTAACCATAATGTGAATTATTCAAGCACCTGGTTGAACTAGATGCCAAGAATGATCTATCAAGTTCTTATGCAGAGTAATGAAAAATGAACACATGTATCATTCAGCTTCTTGTTTTTAAGGTAGCCACTGCAGCTGGCAAAAGGAGAATATTTGGGGAACGGGAAGTAGAATGTACTAGCAACTAATGACGATTATTATAACCTTCGGTTTCAACAACAGAAAGGGGTAAACATCTTGGGGGCTTGGGGTTTAAAAAAAAATTAAGAAAATCTTGGGGGCTTGGGGCAGTCATGGATACAATCCAATAAACAAAATTCTGACCAACACGCTCTGAAATACTGCAATTACCCAACTCTATTGCAATTTCGCAAGCATCAAATCAGTTTATGTCAACCATCTAGGGCGGAGCCCACAACTTGTTCGACTGAATGCCTGCTCCATGAAACGGGGGTAGAAGAAGGTGTAGTTGGCGAATTACCTTGGGGGCGGCGGCGCTCCGGCGAGGAGACGGTAGGGCCGCGGCCACACCTGCAGGCAGCAGCGCACACGCCATGGTTGGACTCTGCCTCCCAAGGGTTTGCGCCAAGAGCGCCGGGGGACGGGAAAACACGCAGGACAGAGCGGAAGAAAAAGTTTTTCTTTTTGCGGGGTGTAGAAGGAGCTTTGCTACACGGACAGATGACAACGGAGTTTTACGGGGGAAGCTTAGCTGGGACCTTGTGATTGGAAGAAAGAATGATGAGGGGCCCACATCCTTTGAAAATCAGGGGGTGAAGATTAGTTAACGAACAAACCCCCGTAATAGGCCTGTAATAGTCCGTTGGTTTAGAATTTTCGATGTAGAAGCATAAGTTAGTGTCGCAACTCTTTTATCCTGAAGTAATACTTCTCGGTACGAATTACTTGTAGTAGAAATTAAAAAATAAATATATCTACCACTAAAATACATTTAGATGCATCCATTTCTACAACAAGTAATTTTGAACGAAGTGAGTATTAATTTTCTAGGGCGACACTCTGCATGGACCGACTAGCCTCGGTAAGTTAGTGTCATAACTCTTTTATCCTGAAGTAATAGTACTCTTTTAGGGCAGCGATCGACGACTGAAAGCCGATGCGTCGTTCCCTAGCCGTTGGATAAGCCCCAGCTTTGTCCTCCCTCATATCATTTTGCTTTACTAAAAAAATCATGTCGACACGCACAACCGCATGAGAAAGAGATCAACAACGAGCACCATTGACCCTGCCATGGATGCATGCCGACCGACTCTCGAAGCACTGCTGGTTCACCATTGCTTGCCGCGTCGTCGCCGCCCTCATTGAACCGGTCCATCGCCCCGTCCCCAACATGAGTGCTCGCCAACGGTTGCAGTGTGGAAGTTGGCCGATTCTAGCACGGTGCGGCGCCCCAGTCAGCATGTCGCAACGCCCATTCCCAGCATGACAGAGACGCCGGTCCCAGCAGCCATCGAGATGATGATTCCAACTCGCCATGTTTGCAGCTCCCAAGGCGGAAGTCGTAGCAAGCCAGGGCACCGGTCCCAACAAGATAGGGCGTCCATTCTAGCAAAAATAGGGGCGCCGGTAGCAACAATCAGGACTCTGCCCCATCGTCGCCATAGAAAGCTACTAAAGTCGGTTGCAGCAAACCAGTTGGTGGTTCCAGCTCAGGCATCATCCTATTGTAGCGGAACTGTCGTCATGGTCACCGAGGAAGTTTTCCCTCGTATCCGCGGGTTGCAACAATTGCCAATCGCGGTTCTAGCAAAAAAATCTGGTTCTAGCAAAATGGATCGCCTGTCCCAACACACTTCTCGTTGTCCCAGCAAAAAAAAATTAGTCAGTCATCGCAGCTCTTGAAGAAGATGGTTCCAGCAAAAAAATATCATCGGTTGCACGCCCGTCGTAGCTCTTCTCGTCGTAGGTTGCAGCATGCCGCACAGACAGTTGCAGCTCACCCATGGTCGATTGCAGCATGCCACGCCAGTTCCAGCTCGTCGATGTAGCCGTTGCGGCAAACCGCGTGGGCATGGTTCCAGCTCGTCGATGTAGCAGTTGCGGCAAACCGCGTGGGCATGGTTCCATCTCATGGCCCGCACGTCGCAACATCCCCATGGTCGCGGTTCTAGCTCGTCAAGACGTGATACGGTCATTTTGCATCATATTTTCTTAATGTTATTTATGATGTTTTTATCCATAATAATGCTTTTTGGAGTAATCCTAATGTATTTTATCTAATAATTTGCAAGGTACACACCAAGAGGGAGAATTCCGGCAGCTGGAAATCTGGACCTGAAAAAGCTACGTCAGGCTACCTATTCTGCACAACTCCAAACAAACTAAAACTTCACGGAGATTTTTTATGGAATATTTAAGAATTATTGGAGCAAATAACTATCAAAGGGGGCCCACCAGATAGGCACAACCCACCTGGGCGCACCAGGGAGCTCAGGCGCGCCCTGGTGGGTTGTGCTCACCCAGGCCCACCTCTGATGCACATCTTCTGGTATATACGTCATTTTGACCTAGAAAAATAAGGAGAGGAATTTCGGGACGAAGCGCCGTCATCTCGAGGCGGAACTTGGGCAGCAGCACTTTTTCCCTCCGGCGGAGCGATTCCGACGGGGGAACTTCCCTCCCGTAGGGGGAAATCATCGTCCTCATCATCACCAACAACTCTCCCATCTTGGGGAGGGCAATCTCCATCAACATCTTCAACGACACCATCTCATCTCAAACCATAGTTCATCTCTTGTGTTTAATCTTGTTACCAGAACTATAGATTGGTGCTTGCGGGTGACTAGTACTGTTGATTACATCTTGTAGTTGATTACTATATGGTTTATTTGTTGAAAGATTATATGTTCAGATCCAATATGCTATTTAATACTCCTTTGTTCATGAGCATATTTATCATTTGTGAGTAATTACTTTTGTTCTTAAGGTCACGGGAGAAATCATGTTGCAAGTAATCATGTGAACTTGATATGTGTTCGATATTTTGATAGTATGTATGTTGTGATTCCCTTAGTGGTGTCATGTGAACGTCGACTACATGACACTTCACCGTATTTTGGGCCTAAGGGAATGCATTGTGGAGTAGCAATTAGATGATGAGTTGCGAGAGTGACAGAAGCTTAAATCCCAATTTATGCGTTATACCTTAAGGGACCGATTGGATCCAAGAGTTTAATGCTATGGTTAGAATTTATTCTTAATACTTTTCTCGTAGTTGCGGATGCTTGCAGGAGGGTTAATCATAAGTGGGAGGTTTGTTCAAGTAAGAACAACACCTAAGCACCGGTCCACCCACATATCAAATTATCAAAGTAGCGAACACAAATCAAACCAGCATGATGAAAGTGACTAGATGAAAATCATGTGTACCCTCAAGAACACTTTGCTTATCATAAGAGACCGTTTTGGACTGTCCTTTGCCTCAAAAGGATTGGGCTACCTTGCTGCACTTTTGTTACTACTATTGTTACTTGCTCAATACAAATTATCTTGCTATCAAACTACTCCGCTACTTACAATTTCAGCACTTGCAGACACTACCTTACTGAAAACTACTTGTCATTTCCTTCTGCTCCTCGTTGGGTTCGACACTCTTACTTATCGAAAAGAGCTGCAATTGATCCCCTATACTTGTGGGTCGTCAAGGCTATTTTCTGGCGCCGTTGCCAGGGAGTGAAGCGCTGATAGCAGCTGGAACTACGTCGGTATTTCCCCGGAGAGGAGGGATGATGTAGCATAGCGACGCTAGAGTATTTCCCTCAGTTATGAAACCAAGGTATCGAACCAGTAGGAGAACCAAGCAACACAACATAAACAGCCCCTGCCCACAAATAACAACACCTCGCAACCCGACGAGTTAAAGGGGTTGTCAATCCCTTTCGGGTAACGGCGCCAGAAATTGGCGTGTGACGGGAGAAAGTTGTAAATATTGATAGATCGAATGCCAAATAAAATAAATTGCATCAAGGTATTTTTGGATTTTTTTGTTTAATAGATCTGAAAATAAAAGGTAGATCACAAAGGCAAATATATGAGGAATAAGACCCGGGGGCCTTAGGTTTCACTAGTGGCTTCTCTCGAGGAAAATAGCAAATGGTGGGTAAACAAATTACTGTTCCAGGCAATGATCATTACATAGGCATCACATCCAAGATTAGTAGACCGACTCCTGCCTGCATCTACTAATATTACTCCACACATCGACCGCTATCCAGCATGCATCTAGTGTATTAAGTTCATGGAAAAATGGAGTAATGAAATAAGAATGATGACATGATGTAGACAAGATCCGTTTATCTATATGGCGGTAGATATAGATCTCGTATTTTTATCCTTAGTAGCAACGATACATACGTGTCGGTTCCCTTTCTGTCACTGGGATCAAGCACCGTAAGATCGAACCCACTACCAGGCACCTCTTCCCATTGCAAGATAAATAGATCGAGTTGGCTAGACAAAACCCAAATATCGGAGAAGAAATGCGAGGCTATAAGAGATCATGCATAAAAGATATCAAAGAAACTCAAATACTTTCATGGATATAAAAACATAGATCTGATCATAAACTCGAAGTTCATCGATCCCAACAAACACACCACAAAAGAGTTACTGAAGGAAATATGCCCTAGAGGCAATAATAAAGTTGTTATTTATATTTCCTTATATCATGATAAATGTTTATTATTCATGCTAGAATTGTATTAACCAGAAACTTAGTACATGTGTGAATACATAGACAAACTGAGTGTCACTAGTATGCCTCTACTTAACTAGCTCATTAATCAAAGATGGTTAAGTTTCCTAGCCATGGACAAAGAGTTGTCATTTGATAAATGGGATCACATCATTAGATAATGATGTGATTGACTTGACCCATCCGTTAGCTTAGCACTATGATCGTTTAGTTTATTGCTATTGCTTTCTCCATAACTTATACATGTTCCTATGACTATGAGATTATGCAACTCCTGAATATCGAAGGAACACTTAGTGTGCTATCAAATGTCACAACGTAACTGGGTGATTATAAAGATGCTCTACAGGTGTCTCCGATGGTGTTTGTTGAGTTGGCATAGATCGAGATTAGGATTTGTCACTCCGTGTATCGGAGAGGTATCTCTAGGCCCTCTCGGTAATGCAAATCATTATAAGCCTTGTAAGCAATGTGACTAATGAGGTAGTTACTCGATGTTGCCTTACGAAACGAGTAAACAGACTTGCCGGTAACGAGATTGAACTAGGTATTGAGATACCGACGATCGAATCTCGGGCAAGTAACATATCAATGACAAAGGGAACAATGTATGTTGTTATGCGGTTTGACCGATAAAGATCTTCGTAGAATATGTAGGAACCAATATGAGCATCCAGGTTCCGCTATTGGTTATTGACCGGAGATGAGTCTCGTTCATGTCTACATAGTTCTCAAACCCATAGGGTCCGCACGCTTAACGTTCGGTGACGATCGGTATTATGAGTTTATGTGTTTTGATGTACCGAAGGTAGTTCGGAGTCCCGAATATGATCACGGACATGACGAGGAGTCTCGGAATGGTCGAGACATAAAGATCAATATATTGGAAGCCTATGTTTGGACATCGGAAATGGTTCCAGGTGATTTCGGGCATTTACCAGAGTACCGGGAGGTTACCGGAACCCCCTGGGGAGTAGATGGGCCTTACTGGGCCTTAGTGGAATAGAGGAGAGGAATGGAAAGGTGGAGGGCGCGCCCCATAGCCCAATCTGAATTGGGTGGGGGTCCGCCCCCCCCCCCCCTTCCTTCCATCTCTCTCCCCCTTCCTTCTCTCCTACTACAACTAGGGAAAAGGGGGAATCCTACTCCCGGTGGGAGTAGGACTCCCCCTAGGGCGCGCCATAGAGAGGGACGGCCCTCCCCTCCCCCACCCCTTTATATACGGGGGAGGGGCACCCCATAGACACACAAGTTGATCTCTTAGCCGTGTGCGGTGCCCCCTCCACAGATTTCCACCTCGGTCATATCGTTGTAGTGCTTAGGGGAAGCCCTGCGTCGGTAACTTCATCATCACCGTCATCACGCCGTCGTGCTGACGAAGCTCTCCCCCGACACTCAGCTGGATCTAGAGTTCGTGGGACGTCACCGAGCTGAGCGTGTGTAGATCGCGGAGGTGCCGTACCTTCGGTGCTAGGATTGGTCGGATCGTGAAGACGTACGACTACATCAACCGCGTTGTCATAACGCTTCCGCTTACGGTCTACGAGGGTACGTGGACAACACTCTTCCCTCTTGTTGCTATGCATCACCTAGATGGATCTTGCGTGTGCGTAGGATTTTTTTTGAAATTACTACGTTTCCCAATAGTGGCATCAGAGCCAGGTCTATGCATAGATGTTATATATATGCACGAGTAGAACACAAAGGAGTTGTGGGCGTGGGTATATACATATTGCTTACCATCACTAGTTGATTCTTGATTCGGCGGTATTGTTGGATGAAGCGGCTCAGACCGACATTACGAGTACGCTTATGTGAGACTCGTTCTACCGACGTGCTTCGCACACAGGTGGATGGTGGGTGTCAGTTTCTCCAACTTTAGTTGAATCGGATTCATTGAATAGGGTTCTTTCTAAAGATCAAAAATCAATCACTATACCGCGTTGTGGTTTTTGATGCACAGGTAAGAACGGTTCTTGCTCAGCCCCTAGCAACCACGTAAAACTTGCAACAACAAAGTAGAGGACATCTAACTTTTTTTTGTAGGGCATGTTGTGATTTGATATGGTCAAGACATGATGCTAAATTTTATTGTATGAGTTGATCATGTTTTGTAACAGAGTTATCGGCAACTGGCAGGAGCCATATGATTGTCGCTTTATTGTATGAAATGCAATCGCCATGTAATTGCTTTACTTTATCACTAAGCGGTAGCGATAGTCGTAGAAGCAATAGTTGGCGAGACGACAACTATGCTTCGATGAAGATCAAGGTGTCAAGCCGGTGACGATGGTGATCATGACGATGCTTTGGAGATGGAGATCAAAGGCACAAGATGATGACGGCCATATCATATCACTTACATTGATTGCATGTGATGTTTATCCTTTATGCATCTTATTTTGCTTAGTTCGACAGTAGCATTATAAGATGATATCTTACTAAATTTCAAGGTATAAGTGTTCTCCCTGAGTATGCATCATTGCTACAGTTCATCGTGCCGAGACACCACGTGATGATCGGGTGTGATAAGCTCTATGTTCACATACAACGAATGCTAGGCAGTTTTGCACACGCGGAATACTCGGGTTAAACTTGACGAGCCTATCATATGCAGATATGGCCTCGGAACACAAAGGTCGAGCGTGAATCATATAGTAGATATGATCAACATAGTGATGTTCACCATTGAAAACTACTCCATCTCACGTGATGATTGGATAAGGTTTAGTTTATATGGATCACGTGATCACTTAGATGATTAGAGGGATGTCTATCTAAGTGGGAGTTCTTAAGTAATTTGATTAATTGAACTTTAATTTAATTATGAACTTAGTACCTGATAGTATTTTGCATGTCTATGTTGTTGTAGATAGATGGCCCGTGCTGTTGTTCCGTTGAATTTTAATGTGTTCCTAGAGAAAGCTAAGTTGAAAGATGATGGTAGAAATTACACGGACTGGGTCCGTAACTTGAGGATTATCCTCATTGCTGCACAGAAGAATTACGTCCTGGAAGCACCGCTAGGTGACAAACCCGTTGCAGGAGCAACGCTAGATGTTGTGAACACCTGGCAGAGCAAAGCTGATGACTACTCGATAGTTCAGTGTGCCATGCTTTACGGCTTAGAACCGGGACTTCAACGACATTTTGAAACGTCATGGAGCATATGAGATGTTCCAGGAGTTGAAGTTAATATTTCAAGCAAATGCCCGGATTGAGAGATATGAAGTATCCAATAAGTTCTACAGCTGCAAAATGGAGGAGAATAGTTCTGTCAGTGAACATATACTCAGAATGTCTGGGTACCACAACCACTTGACTCAACTGGGAGTTAATCTTCCTGATGATAGTGTCATTGTTAGAGTTCTTCAATCACCGCCACCAAGCTACAAGAGCTTCGTGATGAACTACAATATGCAAGGGACTAAAACTCCAACTAGGGAAAATGGGGAATCCTACTCCCGGTGGGAGTATAACTCCCCCTAGGGTGCGCCATAGAGAGGGCCGGCCCACCCCTCCTCCACTCATTTATATATGGGGGAGGGGGCACCCCATAGACACACAAGTTGATCTCTTAGCCATGTGCGGTGCCCCCCTCCACAGATTTCCACCTCGGTCATATTGTTGTAGTGCTTAGGCGAAGCCCTGCGTCGGTAACTTCATCATCACCGTCATCACGCCGTCGTGCTGACAAAGCTCTCCCCCGACACTCAGCTGGATGTAGAGTTCGTGGGACGTAACCAAGCTGAATGTGTGCAGATCGTGGAGGTGTCGTACCTTCGGTGTTAGGATCGGTGGGATCGTGAAGACGTACGACTACATCAACCACGTTGTCATAACGCTTCCGCTTATGGTCTACGAGGGTACGTGGACAACACTGTTCCCTCTCATTCCTATGCATCACCTAGATGGATCATGCGTGTGCATAGGATTTTTTTGAAATTATTGCGTTTCCCAACAGTTACATCATATAGATCCCCTAGAGACCATTGTATTGAGGATCAAGAGAGAGAGATGAAGCCATCTAGCTACTAACTATGGACCCGAAGGTCTACAAAGAACTACTCATGCATTATCGGAGAGGCACCAATGGAAGTGGTGAACCCCTCCATGATGGTGTTTAGATTGGATCTGGTGTTTCTGGACTCTGCGGCGGCTGGATGAATATTTCGTCGACTCCCCTAGGGTTTTGGGAATATTTGGGTATTTATAGAGCAAAGAGGCGGTCCGGGGGGCACCTGAGGTGGGCACAACTCACCTGGGCGCGCCAGAGCCTCCTGGCGCGCCCTGGTGGGTTGTGCCCCCCTCGGGGCACCCCCCCAGGTGCAACCAGGGCCCATTGCCTTTCTTCTGGCCCATAAAAAATCATCGTAAAGTTTCATGCCATTTGGACTCCATTTGATATTGATTTCCTGCGATGTAAAAAACATGGGAAAAACAAGAACTGGCACTGGGCACTATGTCAATAGGTTACACTACAAAAAAAGACACATCCGTGACATTTTGGGCCGAACGAAAAAAATTTCTGTCATACATATGACACTTCTATGACGATAATTGTGACAAAACCCGGTATCATCATAGATGTGGTGGGCTCCTACTTCTATGACAAAAAATCATGATAGAAAATGGGCTTTTCATCCTGGGCGGGCCGGAGACGCAGCTGCATGACATTCTTTGGGCCGTCCATGACGGAAAAAACCGTGGTAGAAGCGAGGGCGAGGAAAATTTCGGGGAGTTCCCGGTTATGGTGGGAGGTCGGGGGCCGAGCGATGCGCGTTTCTCTCATACACGTACGCGCGTGTGTGCGAGGCGTTGGCTCTAACTGAACCTGAGCGAGGCGTTGGGCTCTAATTGAACCCGAGCGATTCACTGCAGGCTACGCGTTACTGAACCCGAGAGATCTATCGATGGCTGTTAACTGAACCCGATCGAGCGATTCCTTCGCTACTGCTGCTAACTGAAGCCGGTCGATGCTGCCTCTGGATGAACAGTGAGCGTTGCGGGGGGGGGGGGGGGGGTGGATGAACAGTTCCCGGTGGGGGGTGGATGAACAGGACCCCGTGGTGTTGCCTCTGGATGAACAGGACCCCGATCGATCGAGCCGGTTGGGGCTGGATGAACAGGACCCCGTGGAGGGCTGGATGAACAGGACCACCCCATGGAGGGCGGGATGAACAGTAGACGGTGGAGGGCAGGATGAACAGTAGCCCATGGAGTATCGCGCTGTGGAGGCTGGATGAACAGGAGCCCGTGGATGAACAGTCACAGGTGGAGGCTGGAGGAGGTCGACGGTGGATGAACAATAGCTCGTGGAGGCTGGAGGGGGTCGACGGTGGAGATGAACAGTATCCCGTGGAGTCCTGTTTTGCGGCATGCCACACCCCTCCCGATGAACAGGACCCCCATTTTGACCATAGCACTCCAACACAAGTCCGTTTCGTCCGTTTTGCGGTACGCCACACCCCTCCCGATGAACAGGACCCCCGTTTCGACCGTAGGAGGTCCGTTTCCTCCGTTTTGCGGTACGCCAGACCCCTCCCGATCAATAGGACCCCATTCCGAACATAGGAGATCCATTTCCTCCGTTGTGCAGTACGCCAGGCCTCGTTTCCATCGCCTGTTCCGTCCAATCCCTCCCGATGAACACGACCATGGATTCCGTTCTGACCCAGCCGGTTGGCTCCCACGCGTTCCATTACCTCCCCATGAACATGACGCATCCCGTCGCCTCCCCATGAACATGACGCATTCCGTTGCCTCCCCATGAACACGACGACGACGATGTTTCTCCGTTCCGACCCAGCCATGTACACGAGCCCTGGCCGTATGTATGCGCGAGTAGGCGTTCGAGACCCCGCCCGTATGTACACATACGTGGCCGTATTTTCTTTCTTGCACCCTGGCCACTGTACGTACGTGTACATTCTACGTGCGCGCCTCTACTACGACACGTGTGCGTCTCTACATCGACCAGTATATACGTACACGTTCGCGACCAGAATGACAACGCTACGTACGCTTCGACCAGGTGGGTCCAGACCGTCAGGCACTTCCTTGCCTGCGAAGATGTAGCTGGTGGGTCCCAGCAGTCAGGGGGCTAATCGTTTTTTTGCCCGGACGCACTTCCTTGCGTGCGAAGATGTAGCTGGTGGGTCCCAGCAATCAGGGGGGATTTTTTTTCTTCGTGAAATACAGTGGTCCGTCCGGTGGGTCCGAGCTGTCAGGTGGAGGAATCATTATTTTCCGCGAATAAGGAGGCACTTCCTTGCTGCGGCCGTGGACCCAGCTGTCAGCCTCTCCACGTACAGTCCACGTCCGATGGAAGTCGTTCCTTTACCGAGAGCACCAGGGCGGTGGACGACGGCGAGGCCTAGGAAGGGGACGACACGGAGGCAGGGAAGACTCGGCAGTTGTTTCACATGCGGAGGGGAGTACGACTGTACGAGGGTTTACTGGTTCGTCTGCCGTCGCCGGAGAATAACAATAGATGTGGGTGAGTAGAGGGATGGCTAGGCCAGCGATGGGAGTACGGTCGGGCGGTGAGGCCTGCGCGGTAGCACAGCCGGCCGCGAGGAGGAGGGAGCAGGCAGTCCCGCCGACGCTTGTTTGAGCGGCTGGAGCAGGAAGAGTAGAGATTGAAGAAGCACGACAACAGTTGGATGGACATCCAACAGTCAGTGCTTGTGCGTCAACCTTTTTTTAGGAAAGCCTCAAATCTGTGGAAAGCAGCATACAACCCATCTGCCATTATTTCTAATAATTTACAGCCCATTTGCTAATTCTTAAGGTTTTTTTTGGAGCCCATATTCTTTTTGTTAGCATTACAACCCATATTGTGGCAACGGTTAAAAAATTATACGAAATTTTGCATATTTCGGTGCAGTCCGAACTATTTTTAATCCCGAAATTTCGACTCACATTCTAACTGATTTTAAAAATAAATGTATATCAATATAAAATCCAACAAATTCTCCACACATAAAAATTAATGTAATTTAAAATCTTGAAATGAAAAAAAAGATATTTGAAACTAATTGCCGGTTTGATGTGTTTTAAAAATATACAACCCATTTCTCATTACTGATGGGCCATTTTCTCGGCCAGCCGAATGAAAGCTCTCCTCGTCTTGAAAGATTTGCAGCCCAACGGGCCTAACAAAGCGACTTACTTGGCAAATCACAAAAAACTGGGCTGTGGCCGTGGACCCAGCTGTCAGCCTCTCCACGTACAGTACTCTTCCGATGGAAGTCGTTCCTTGACCACGTTGCCCACGCCGCGCGGAGAGCACCACGGCGGTGGACGACGGCGAGGCCTAGGAAGGGGACGACGCGGAAGTGGAAGCCCACGCGGAGAGGACTACGAGGGTTCACTGGTTTGGCTGCGGTGTGAGGCTGCCGTCGCCGTAGGGCCTGGCCAGCGGTGGGAATAGTAGGGGGCGGTGAGGCCTCTGCGGCAGCACATCCGGCCACGGGAGGCAGGAGCATGCGGCACGACCGGCGCTGCTTTGGGCGGCTGGAGCAAGAAGACCAGAGGTTGAAGAAGCACTACGGCCGTTGGATGGACATCGTACGGTCACTGGAGCAAGAATCGTTCATATTGACTAAGTTGACAAAGCCCTTCATCCCCGTCAACTTAGTAGGCCCACAAGTCAGCCTCCCAGTAAGGTGGGTCCCAGCTAGCCGGGGGAGTATTCATTTTTTGTGCGTAATAAGGAGGCACTTCCGGTGGGTCCGAGCTGACAGCGGGGTGAACGTTTTTTCGGGAAATACGGTGGCCCATCCGGTGGGTCCCAGCAGTCAGGGGGAAACAATTTTTTTCACAAAATACTGGTGGCCCGTCCGGTGGGTCCCTGATGTCAGGTGGAGGAATCATTATTTTCCGCGTAATAAGGAGGCACTTCCTTGCTTCCACCGTGGACCCAGCTGTCAGCCTCTCCACGTACAGTCCACATCCGATGGAAGTCGTTCCTTGACCACGCTGACCACGCCGCGCCGAGAGCACCAGGGCGGTGGACGACGGCGAGGCCTAGGAAGGGGATGATGCAGAGCCGGTGAAGACGCGGTAGTGGATGCCCACGCGGAGAGGAGTATGAGGGTTCACTCGTTCGGCTGCGGTGTGAGGCTGCCGTTGCTGCAGGGTCTGGCTAGCGGTGGGAATAGTAGGGGGCGGTGAGGCCTCCACGACAGCACAGCCAACCACGGGAGGCAGGAGCAGGCGGCACGACCGGCGCTACTTTGGGCGGCTGGAGCAAGAAGACCAGAGGTTGAAGAAGCACTACGGCCGTTGGATGAACATCGTACGGTCACTGCAGCTAGAATCGTTTATATTGACTAAGTTGACAAAGCCCTTGGTACGTCAACTTAGTAGGCCCATAGGTCAGCTTCCAAAATGGTGCGCCCCAGATGTCAGGGGGAGGAATCATTTTTTGGGCGGGTGAAGCTAGAATATCCGAGATTGAAGAAGAAGCATGGCATCCGTTGGATGGACATCCAACGGCCACTGCTGCTAGAACCGTGTGTTGACTATAAGTTGACAAAGCCTTGCATACGCGTTAACTCTGTTTTTTAGGGGATGCATCAACTTAGTAAGGCCAGAAGTGTGTGGCAGAGAACTTATAGCCCATTTGAGATTTGTAAGAATGTGTAGCCCATTTTTGAATTCTAATGGAATTTACTACAGCCCATTTACAGTTTGTTAAAAGTACAACCCATTTCAACCAACCGTTCAAAACAGAATTCAATAAAATTTCCCACATTTTGATGGGATCCGAAATATTTTTATCCCGAAATTTCTAGTCAGGTTAAATACAATTTCAATATAAATTTATATTACGTAAAAATCCAACGAAACATTGCGCTCGCAACAATTAATGAAATTAAAATTTCCAATATCCAAAAATAATATTTTATAAAGTAATCATGTGTTTGGTGCATTTTTTTATAGTTACTGCCCAGTTTTTATAATTACATCCCATTTATTATTTCTTAAAGCCCATTTTCTTGTTAAGCCTAATGTATCCCTCCTAGGAAAGATTTGCAGCCTAGCGGGGCGGAGAATAAGAACTTGAGCTTGCCTGGGTATTCCTAAAAAAAGTATAGCTGGGCTAGCCATTTTCAGCTTGAAAAAAATTAATATCTGGGCTGGATATCTGGTCTGGGCTAGACGGGCCACAACCCGCCCAGTTAATATCTGCAGCGATGTTTTCGTTGTTGTTCAGAGGAGAAAAATTAATATCTGGGGTAAACATCGAAAAACTCTGCAGTGCTCACACCTCAAAAACACAAATACTGCTCGAGCTGCTTGGTCCCAGCTGTCGGCCGCTTCTTGTGCAATTCTCTCATTTATTGACTAGTACTACATAGGTTGACAATGGTGTGGGACCGTGATGTCAGGAAACCAGGGGGAAGCAAAATAAATAACTCTAGTGAGCGCTTCCACCTCTGCCTCGTTGTCTCCCGTGGAAACCCCTTTCCTCCTTTTTTTTGCTCGGGCAAGGACCAATGCATGCAGCACGTCCATGCGGTTATTAGGCAAGAAATAAAAGCGCTTTGCATGCTATGAATTATGATGGCCTGCATGGGTAGCTAATAAGGCATCCTCTTAACTGCTGTGATTAAATGTCGTGTTTAGAAGAGAGAAATATTCTTCTTTTCCACCAATCTGCTTGCACCTAGGTCGTGATGCACCTTCTAATACGACTTATTCACCTAGACGGAGGGAGTATAGTTTTATACATATATATATATATATATATATATATATATATATATAAAATAAGGAGGCACTTGCGTACGTGAGGCTATGGACCTGGTGGGTCCCCATTGTCATCCTCTCCAAGTAAAGTCATCTCCTCGCCCGCACGCGCTTTCCGCCCGAAACAGTCAGCGCCGCCCGCCCCGCTTCCCGGTGCAGGAGATTGCTTCTCCTTGAAACGACACAAGTGCCGTCCGTCCGTCCATCTGTCACCCACATTAATGATACGCGGTTGCCGAGGCGGCTACTCCGGCGCCACATGTCCGTCCCTCCTCCCGCCTACCATTGCTATATAAACTGCTGCGCCGGCCATAGCCGCAGTCATCCGCATCCGTTCCCTTTCTCCTGTCCACACCACTACTGCCCACCATGGCTTCCTCGCGCACCAGCGCTCTTCGGGACGGGCGAACAACGGACCACAAGGAGATGGCAGCCATTGCTGCCGACCGGCTGGCCAGCAGGCAGCCGGAGGATGACGACGTCCCAATGGAGAACATGGTAGTCAATGATCCGGCGCCAACCCCCTCCTTCGTGACATCCTCGCTGGTGCATTGCACCATGACCATCGGCGAGGCCCGTGCCCAATATATGGACAGTGTGAGGCAGATGCATCAGGAGCAGTTCCGGGAGGCGCAGGACGATGCCGCCTACAACCACCATCTCCTGCAGGAGCACCTGCAGGCGGAGGAGCATATCACCGCGGAGCGGGCGGAGCAGGAGGTGCTGCTCGACTCGTACCGCTCCGCCCGCAAGGGCCGCCTCGAGCGCTGGCGGGACCGCATGCGGGTGGCGGAGGCTACGGCCGCCTACAAAGAGGCTAGCAAAGAGGGCGATGAAGCCGGCGAGGCGCTGTTTGGCGAGACCGAGGACGAGGCAGAGGACAATGCCGGCTCCGATGAGTCCCCGCTCCACTGGCGTCGACGACGCCCTGCTCCGCCGAGGCCCCGTGGCGCCAACAACGAGGCAGAGGACACCGCCGGCTCCGTCGAGGCCCCGCCCCGCCAACAACGAGGCAGAGGACATCGCCGGCTCAACCGAGGCCCCACCCTGCCGGCAACGCGGGGGAGGATTTCCACCGCTCTGCTAAGGCGCCGCCCACTGGCAATGAGACAGAGGACATCGCCGGCTCGGCCGAGGCCCCGCCCCGCTGCCAACGAGGCCACACCACACAGAAAACGAGGAAGAGTAGAACATGGTAGGTCGCCGCCGCTTGGGTCCAAGTAAGGCCACCGCTGCTATCCTCCTGTTGAAGCCAAGCTAGGCGGGTTGACCATTGACGGCCGGTTAGCTTCTTGGCGGCGACATGGAGTCGGGGAGTTCTGCTGGATAATAACGCTGCTTCTACTTAACTGCTGGTGCAGTTGGCTGACTGGCACGTGGGCCCAACAGGCCACATGTCAGTTACGCAACTGCACCTGCAGTTAAGTCACTGAAGCTTATGTTCGGCTCAGCGGGACACAGGTGGGTAGCTTCGGTTAATTAATTATACCTCCAGTGCACCCCTTTTTAGTTGAAGAATGTATGAAATGTAATGAAATCTGGCATGTTTATATGAAATCCGACCATGTATGAATGAATTTATTTCAATTAGTTCAAATTCCTGTATCACTGGCATTGGATGAACATGCAAAACAATACATACTAGCATTATTCCCAGGGTGATCACCTCGTTTGCAGCAGTTTCACATGTACTCCCTTCGGTCCTTTCTAGTCTGCATACAAGTTTTGTCTGCAGTCAAAGTATCTCTACTTTGACCAATCTTATACAAAAAAGTATGCACTTTCACAATGTGCGAAGTAAAAAGGAACAGAAGGAGTACAAAGAGTTTGAGCAGCTTTTTAGCGTTTCTGTACATTGCAATCTGATGTCTACTACACAACCTTCTTCTTGTAGACGTTGTTGGGCCTGCAAGTGCACAAGTTTGTAGGACAGTAGCAAATTTCCCTCAAGTGGATGACCTAGGGTTTATCAATCCGTAGGAGGCGTAGGATAAAGATGGTCTCTCTCAAGCAACCCTGCAACCAAATAACAAAGAGTCTCTTGTGTCCCCAACACACCCAATACAATGGTAAATTGTATAGGTGCACTAGTTCGGCGAAGAGATGGTGATACAAGTGCAAAATAGATAGTAGATATAGGTTTTTGTAAACTGAAAATATAAAAACAGCAAGGTAGCGAGTGGTAAAAGTGAGCGTAAACGGTATTTCAATGATAGGAAACAAGGCCTAGGGTTCATACTTTCACTAGTGCAAGTTCTCTCAACAATAATAACATAGATAGATCATATAACGAGCCCTCAACATGCAACAAAGAGTCACTCCGAAGCCACTAATAGCGGAGAACAAACGTAGAGATTATGGTAGGGTACGAAACCACCTCAAAGTTATTCTTTCAAATCAATCCGTTGGGCTATTCCTATAAGTGTCACAAACAACCCTGGAGTTTTTACTAGAATAACACCTTAAGATACAAATCAACCAAAACCCTAATGTCACCTAGATACTCCATTGTCACCTCAAGTATCCGTGGGCATGATTATACGATATGCATCACACAATCTCAGATTTATCCAACCAACATAAAAGTACTTCAAATAGTGCCCCAAAGTTTCTACCGGAGAATCAAGAACGTGTGCCAACCTCTATGCATAGGTTCATGGGCGGAACCCGCAAGTTGGTCACCAAAACATACATCAAGTGGCACGTGATATCCCATTGTCACCATAGATAAGCACGGCAAGACATACATCAAGTGTTCATAAAAGACTCAATCCGATAAGATAACTTCAAAGGGGAAACTCAATTCATCACAAGAGAGTAGAGGGGGAGAAGAAACATAAGATCCAACTACAATAGCAAAGCTCGGGATATATCAAGATCATGCCATAGATGGAACACGAGAGAGAACACGAGAGAGAGAGAGAGAGATCAAACACATAGCTACTGGTACATACCCTCAGCCCCGAGGGTGAACTACTCCCTCCTCGTCATGGATAGCGTCGGGATGATGAAGATGGCCACCGGAGATGGATCCCCCTCCGGCATGGTACTGGAAAGGGGTCCCGATTGGTTTTTCGTGGTTCTGGAGGCTTGCGGCGGCGGAACTCCTGATCTATCTTCTGTTCTGGAAGTTTTAGGGTACGACGGTATATGTGGGTGAAAGGAGAACGTCGGTGGAGCTACGGGGGTCCCACGAGGCAAGGGGGCGCGCCCAGGGGGGGGTGCCCTCCACCCTCGTGACCTCCCCGGAAACTTCTTGGAGTAGGGTCCAAGTCTCCTGGATCACGTTCGGTGAGAAGATCACGTTCCCGAAGGTTTCATTCCGTTTGATATTCTGTTTCCTCGAAATACTGAAATAGGCAAAAAACAACAATTCTGGGCCGGGCCTCCGGTTAATAGGCCAGTCCCAAAAATAATAGAAAAGTGGAAAATAAAGCCCAATATAGTCCAAAACAGTAGATAAAGTAGCATGGAGCAATCAAAAATTATAGATACGTTGGAGACGTATCAGGTATCCCCAAGCTTAATTCCTGCTCGTCCTTGAGTAGGTAAATGATAAAAAGAGAATTTTTGATGCGGAGTGATACTTTGGCCTAATTTCAATGTAAATCTTCTTGATCATGGTATGAATATTCATATCCGAAAGGTTCAAGACAAAAGTTCATATTGACATAAAAATGATAATACTTCAAGCATACTAATCAAACAATTATGTCATCTCAAAATAACATGGCCAAAGGAAGTTCATCCCTACAAAATCATATAGTTAGGCTATGCTTCATTTTCGTCACACAAAGATGTTCCCAACTTCTATACCCCCGATGACAAGCCAAGCAATTGTTTCATACTCAAATAATCTCAAACTTTTTCAACCTTCACGCAATACATGAGCGCGAGCCATGGACATAGCACTATGGGTGGTATAGAATATGATGATGGGGATTGTGTGGAGAAGACAAAAAAGGAGAAAGTCTCACATCAACGAGGCTAATCAATGAGCTATGGAGATGCCCATCAATTGATGTTAATGCAAGGAGTAGGGATTGCCATGCAACGGATGCACTAGAGCTAAGAATGCTCAACAAAAGAAAACTAGTGGGTGTGCATCCAACTTGCTTGCTCATGAAGACCTAGGGCATTTTGAGGAAGCCCATCGTTGGAATATACAAGCCAAGTTCTATAATGAAAAATTCCCACTAGTATGAACAAGACAACTTATGAGACTCACTATATGAAATCATGGTGCTACTTTGAAGCACAATATATGAGACTCACTACATGAAGAACAAGGTGCTACTTTGAAGCACAAGTGTGGAAAAAGAGATAGTAGCATTGCCCTTTTTATTTTCTCTCTTTTTTGGGCCTTTCTTTTTTCTTTTGGCCTTTCTCTCTTTTTTTGATTGGGCAATGCTCTAATAATGATGATCATCACACTTCTATTGATTACAACATAATGATTACAACTCGATACTAGAACAAGATATGACTCTATATGAATGCCTCCGGCGGTGTACCGGGATGGTGCAATGAATCAAGAGTGACATGTATGAAAAATAATGCATGGTGGCTTTGCCACAAATACGATGTCAACTACAAGATCATGCAATGGCAATATGACAAAAGTAAAGCATGTCATGATGATGATGATGATGATGGAAGTTGCATGGCAATATATCTCGGAATGGCTATGGAAATGCCATGATAGGTAGGTATGGTGGCTGTTTTGAGGAAGATATAGGGAGGTTTATGTGTGAAAGAGCGTATCATATCACGGGGTTTGGATGCACCGGCGAAGTTTGCACCAACTCTCAATGTGAGAAAGGGCAATGCACGGTACCGAAGAGGCTAGCAAATGGCGGAAAGGTAAAAGTGCGTATAATCCATGGACTCAACATTAGTCAAAAGAACTCATATACTTATTGCAAAAATTTAGAAGTCATCAAAAATCAAGTACTACGCGCATGCTCCTAGGGGGATAGATTGGTAGGAAAAGACCATCGCTCGTCCCCGACCGCCACTCATAAGGATGCACAAGCCAGGTACACTTCATGCTTCAAATTTGTTACACAACTTTAACCATACGTGCATGCTACGGGACTTGCTAACTTCAACACAAGTATTTCTCAAATTCACAACTACTCAACTAGCACGACTATGATATTATCACCTCCATATCTCAAAACAATTATCAAGCATCAAACTTATCTTAGTATTCAACCCACTAAAAAGAAAGTTTCACATATCTTGAATACCAAGTATATTAACATTAAGCAAATTACCATGCTATTAACGACTCTCAAAATAATCTAAGTGAAGCATGAGAGATCAAGTTTCTTTAAAACAATCCACCACCGTGCTCTAAAAGATCTAAGTGAAGCACTAGAGCAAAAATTATCACGCTCAAAAAGATATAAGTGAAGCACATAGAGTAAACTATCAAGCTCAAAAGATATAAGTGAAGCACATAGAGTATTCTAACAAATTTCAATTCATGCATGGCTCTCTCAAAAGGTGTGTACAGCAAGGATGATTGTGGTAGACTAACAAGCAAAGACACAAATAATACAAGACGCTCCAAGCAAAACACATATCATGTGGTGAATAAAAATATAGCTCCAAGTAAATTACCGATGGAAGTGGACGAAAGAGGGGATGCCTTCCGGGGCATCCCCAAGCTTTGACTTTTTGGTGTCCTTGGATTATCTTGGGGGTGCCATGGGCATCCCCAAGCTTAGGCTCTTGCCACTCCTTGTTCCATAATCCATCAAAAGAATTCACCCAAAACTTGAAAACTTCACAACACAAAACTCAATAGAAATCTCGTGAGCTCCGTTAGAGAAAGAAAACAAAAGACTACTTTAAGGTACTGTAGTGAACTTGTTCTTTATTTGTATTGGTGTTAAACCTACTGTATTCCAACTTCTCTATGGTTTATAAACTATTTTACTAGCCATAGATTCATCAAAATAAGCAAACAACACACGCAAAACAGAATCTGTCAAAAACAGAACAGTCTGTAGTAATCTGTTACTAACGCAAACTTCTGGAACCCAAAAAATTCTACCAAAATTAGACGACCTGGGAAATTTGTTTATTGATCAGCAGCAATTGGAATCACTATTTTATCACGTTCTGGTGATTTTTGACAATTCGGGCACTGAGCGCAAAGATTCTGGAAATTACAGCAAGATCAAATAACTATCTTCCAAGAAGATCTAATAGGTTTAACTTGGCACAAACACTAATTAAAAGATAAAACCACATCTAAACAGAATCTAGATGGATTATTTATTACTAAACAGAACCAAAAAGTAAGAAACTAAAATAAAATTGGGTTGCCTCCCAACAAGCGCTATCGTTTAACGCCCCTAGCTAGGCATGATGATTTCAATGATGCTCACATAAAAGATAAGAATTGAAACATAAAGAGAGCATCATGAAGAATATGACTAGCACATTTAAGTCTAACCCACTTCCTATGCATAGGCATTTTGTGAGCAAACAACTTATGGGAACAAGAATCATCTTGCATAGGAAGGTAAAACAAGCATAACTTCAAAACTTTAAGCACATAGAGAGGAAACTTGATATTATTGCAATTCCTACAAGCATATGTTCCTCCCTCATAATAATTTTCAGTAGAATCATGAATGAATTAAAAAATATAACCAGCACCTAAAGCATTCTTTTCATGATCTACTTGCATAGAAATTTTATTACTCTCCACATAAGCAAAATTCTTCTCATTCGGAATAGTAGTGGGAGCAAACTCAACAAAATAACTATCATATGATTGAGAATTAAGATCAATATGACAAGTTTCATGGTTATCATTATTTTTTAAAGCATACGTGTCATCACAATAATCATCATAGATAGGACGCATTCTTTCATCATAGTAAATTTGCTCATCAAAGCTTGGGGGACAAAAAATATCATCTTCATCAAACATAGCTTCCCCAAGCTTGTGGCTTTGCATATCATTAGCATCATGGATATTCAAGGAATTCATACTAACAACATTGCAATCATGCTCATCATTCACATATTTAGTGCCAAACAATTTAGAGATTTCTTCTTCTAGCACTTGAGCACAATTATCCTTTCCATCATACTCACGAAAGATATTAAAAAGGTGAAGCGTATGAGACAAACTCAATTCCATTTTTTGTAGTTTTCTTTTATAAACTAAACTAGTGATAAAACAAGAAACTAAAAGACTCGATTGCAAGATCTAAAGATATACCTTCACTTACCTAGCCTCCCCGGCAACGGCGCCAGAAAAGAGCTTGATGTCTACTACACAACCTTCTTCTTGTAGACGTTGTTGGGCCTGCAAGTGCACAGGTTTGTAGGACAGTAGCAAATTTCCCTCAAGTGGATGACCTAAGGTTTATCAATCCGTAGGAGGCGTAGGATGAAGATGGTCTCTCTCAAGCAACCCTGCAACCAAATAACAAAGAGTCTCTTGTGTCCCCAACACACCCAATACAATGGTAAATTGTATAGGTGCACTAGTTCGGCGAAGAGATGGTGATACAAGTGCAAAATAGATAGTAGATATAGGTTTTTGTAAACTGAAAATATAAAAACAGCAAGGTAGCGAGTGGTAAAAGTGAGCGTAAACGGTATTGCAATGATAGGAAACAAGGCCTAGGGTTCATACTTTCACTAGTGCAAGTTCTCTCAACAATAATAACATAGATAGATCATATAACGAGCCCTCAACATGCAACAAAGAGTCACTCCGAAGCCACTAATAGCGGAGAACAAACATAGAGATTATGGTAGGGTACGAAACCACCTCAAAGTTATTCTTTCAAATCAATCTGTTGGGCTATTCCTATAAGTGTCACAAACAACCCTAGAGTTTTTACTAGAATAACATCTTAAGATACAAATCAACCAGAACCCTAATGTCACCTAGATACTCCATTGTCACCTCAAGTATCCGTGGGCATGATTATACGATATGCATCACACAATCTCAGATTTATCCAACCAACATAAAAGTACTTCAAATAGTGCCCCAAAGTTTCTACCGGAGAATCAAGAACGTGTGCCAACCCCTATGCATAGGTTCATGGGCGGAACCTGCAAGTTGGTCACCAAAACATACATCAAGTGGCACGTGATATCCCATTGTCACCACAGATAAGCACGTCAAGACATACATCAAGTGTTCATAAAAGACTCAATCCGATAAGATAACTTCAAAGGGGAAACTCAATTCATCACAAGAGAGTAGAGGGGGAGAAGAAACATAAGATCCAACTACAATAGAAAAGCTCGGGATACATCAAGATCGTGCCATAGATGGAACACGAGAGAGAACACGAGAGAGAGAGAGATCAAACACATAGCTACTGGTACATACCCTCAGCCCCGAGGGTGAACTACTCCCTCCTCGTCATGGATAGCGCCGGGATGATGAAGATGGCCACCGGAGATGGATCCCCCTCCGGCAGGGTACCGGAAAGGGGTCCCGAATGGTTTTTCGTGGTTCTGGAGGCTTGCGGCGGAGGAACTCCCGATCTATCTTCTATTCTAGAAGTTTCAGGGTACGACGGTATATATGGGTGAAAGGAGAACGTTGGTGGAGCTATGGGGGCCCCACGAGGCAGGGGGGCGCGCCCAAGGGGGGGGGGGTGCCCTCCACTCTCGTGACCTCCCCGGAAACTTCTTGGAGTAGGGTCCAAGTCTCCTGGATCACGTTCGGTGAGAAGATCACGTTCCCGAAGGTTTCATTCCGTTTGGACTCCGTTTGATATTCTGTTTCCTCGAAATACTGAAATAGGCAAAAACAGCAATTCTAGGCTGGGCCTCCGGTTAATAGGTCAGTCCCAAAAATAATATAAAAGTGGAAAATAAAGCCCAATATAGTCCAAAACAGTAGATAAAGTAGCATGGAGCAATCAAAAATTATAGATACGTTGGAGACGTATCACAATCAAACACACATGCCTGTCAATTCATAGAGAACATTCAAAACAATCGATGATTATGCATCTCAGCAACTCACATGTTAGAGGCAATATTTACTTCAGAACTAAAGAATAAAGAAAAAATTGATCGACGCTGCTGACAGTAAGGGAGTCCCATTCGAAAATATCAGACGCATGTCTTGCTAAAATCAATGAGCAAAATTTGACAAGGTGGTCCCATTCCAAAATATCAAATGCCTACGATTGTGGAATGGGCAGGGTTTGCCATCAGTTCAGACATTGACATGGCACCTCGTGCTAAATAAACCAGCTATTCTTTTTGTGCAATTCCACCAAAATCAACCAAATTCGCGCGTAGCTTGTATGATTTCGCCCTTATATGTTGCAACGCCTTGAACTTACCGGCACCTCCTTTCTTGTGGTGGAAATGAATGATTCGATGTATTCATGAACATTTTGTGCAGTTCCCATTGAAATCAAGCTGAGCACCCCTATTTGCACAAATACAAAAAAGTTATTAGTATAGAACAAACTTTACTATGAATTGACAATTTCAATAGGCACATACATGGTCCATGTAGAGCACACTTTTAGAAAAATGGAACTCACCAGAAAGAATCCTAGAACAACATTGTACTCGCGCATCACAGCAAAAAAATGGAGATTTTGTCAGTCCTTCTGAGCTGAAGTTAGTTTGGTCTTGTGGGGAGTAATGTAACCATCCTTCAACTGCTCCTTCTGATGATAAGATAGCCATGGCTTCTTCATCCTGGCATAATCGGAACTAGTCACTTCACGTACTCCATATTCTTCTTTAGAGGAAGATGATCCTGTTGTGCAAAGACAAGAGGACTACTAAATGCTAGCATCACTGTTTGCTCGAAAAATAGGAAAGGAAATATTTAAAACAGCACAGATGAAGCACTTCTCAAGGACAATACCACTTTTTCATGACAGTATCTAAACAGTAGCACAACACCAATAGAGATGACAAAGCTCAATCATATGGATGAAATCAGTGGGCGAGTACCAACCTTTGTCAGGAGGCTTATTGTGTAGAGCATACAGATGAAGCAATTCTCCGGAACCATCTGTTGCAATCTACGGTGGTGGCCATGCTTACTATATACTCCTCGATTAGTTTAATGTTTCCAACATCTTCTTGTGCAGTTCCACTAAAATATATGGTATCTTCAAAGAAGATCCCTGTTTGCACAAGTAGAGATAATTACATATTACATTAAGAGTGGCATCAAATCAGTGGCAAAACAATTGCTCGTTCCAGCCATAGCAATAAATTAAGATGCAAAACTATATCATTACTTGTGTCATCACAGTTCCAGTGCTTCATTACAGCACCGGGAGTTGATTTTTGTTTTTCTTCCCCTTGTTCTTCCCCTTCATCACTTGGTTCAATAACAAACAAGCTTCGCCTTCAATGTAAGATTTGGCATGTCAATTAGGGAGCACAAGTATAGTACTAAACTTAATTTTCTGATGAAAGTGGCAAAATACAGGCCAGCAGTTGTGAAATATCCTTATCTTACCTCAATGGGATATTACGGTGCACATACAGATTGGAAGTCTTGTCTCCATTTGTGCAGTTCACTAAAATCAAGCAACATTATCGTACAAGTAGCACAACATATGAATGCACACTGCAGAATCATGTGAAAGAAGGCTAGTACTGACCTCTCATGATGCGGAATTCAAACAACTCACAAGAAGAAGATCTGAACCAAATTCGCCTTAACGGATAGGAAGTAAGATCTCCTCTTGTGCAGTTCCACTAAGATCAAGCAATCAAGCAACGTTGTCGGTGTGACATTTTGGTTGAACTGCACAAAACACTCTTAAAACAAAAGTGTTTTGTGCAGTGCAACAAAAGGTCACAATGGCAACGAGGTGAAGCAGATAACCCTGTTTACACAGAGGTGCAAAGGAAACAATTAGTGGTCAATAACGGTGGATGACACAGAAGCCAACAAAAAGAAGCATCTACCTTATCTAAATGGGAAAGAAAGCAAGACAGTAGCATTTCTCAAACGGTGGCATTGATTAATATTAACATAGAGATTATATTAACAATAAAATTCGTTAAACATGTAATTTGCTTTTAACTGTGGCATTGCATCAATTTTCCAGCGGCATTATTAGAGGGTGTTTGTTTACAGGGACATTTTGGTGTAGGGACTAAAAAACTCCGTGTCAGTCCCATCTAAACCAAAGAGGAGGGACTTTTAGGGACTAAAAGTGGGCATTTGGGACTAAAGAAAGAAGACCCCGAGGGAGTCTTTTTGGGACTTTTTCCAACAGTTGCCCCTGCCACGCATCGCACCTTGTCTCTATTAGTTCATTACTAGGGGTAACATGGTCTTTTAGCATGTCATTTAATAACCTCTAGTCCATGTTTAGTCCCTGGAACCCAGCAGGTAGGGACTAGGGAGTTTTTAACCAAACAGGGCCTTAGATTAACAACAGCTAATGAGTTGCACGGGACAGTGGACGCACCAGCACCATGTGCATCTACCGATGTACTATGGTCATGCATAGTTTGTTGCAACAAAGAACAAGCAACCAAGGAGCATATTTGTGTTGGTCCCAGTTTTGTTATCTTTAGACGCCTTTCCCTATGTGAGCGTAGCAAATCTAGTCCTGCTCAAACTCTACAGCCTTGTCCCTTCCTTTCCTTTTTGAACTAGTACTTTCGCCCCTTCCTTTCCTCTTTGAACCACATCCTAGATTAATGCGATACAACTTTCCCCCATTCCTTTCCTCTTTGAACCACGTCCTAGATTAATGCTATACAACTTTCCCCCTTCATTTCCTCTTTGAACCTCGTCCTAGATTCATGCTATATACAATTTTTCCCACTACTTTCCCCCACTCCTTTCCTCTTTGAACCACGTCCTAGATTCATGGTATACATGCAGCTAGAGCAATGCATGTGGAGTAAGTAAATTATACCTTAAGGTTCTTGGGGGCGTGGTTCGGTGGGCGATGGGACGGCGACGAAGAGGAAGGGGTCGGAGGCCCTCCCGCGCCGCCGCTGGGTGGAAAGTGAACAGCTGCGCCGGTAGTCCCTCGCCGACGGTGATAGTGTTAAGCCTCCTTCCCTTCCGGGCGAACGGATCCTGCCGGCTCTTTGAGCAGCAGTGAGGGGAGAGAGAGGCCAATGAAGTCTTGTTTAGATCTGGAGAGGGCGAGAGAGTGTGAAGAGAGCAACTACAAGCGCCGAGGCTCCTGCGGGAGAGGGCGAGAGAGTGAGAGAACAGGCTAACCAACTACACAACCCTCCCGTTATGTTCAACGAGAGGGAAATAACCTTTTATACATTCCTGCATTCGTGTGACAAGCATGCCGTGTTTTTGTGTGTGTGTGTGTGGGAGTCATTGGGATTTCAATCATAATCGTGTCATGTGGCCTTGGTGGTAAGACTATCCACAGTGGTGCAGAAATAATGCAGCCTTAGTCACCTTACCTCTCTCCACATAGTACGTTGGGTACCACCAGTCAGAGGGTGAAACAAACAAATTAATAATAAAAATTAAAAGCGACAGCGGTGTATCTTACCTCACACATCTCGCTACTGCTCGGGAACATTGTCCAATTGATCCCTCTGTTTGCTCACGTACTATTTTAAGTGAATCCTTATTATAACATGCACACAAATTTTGGGCACTTGTATTCGAATTAAGTCAGTGTGCCACCGTATCTCGTATACTTACTACTCCCTCCGTCTAGGTGTAATAAGTCACGTTAGAAGGTGCAACAGGACCAAGGTGCGTGTGTGTGTGTGTGTGTGTGTGCTTAACACCATGTGTGTGTTAGAGAGAGCGACAGATCGACCTACTCCTATAGAGAGATGTTGTATAGTGTACGATTTTAGCCGCGAGAGTCGGTGCATCCTCTCATTTCCGGGCGTGTCCGGTAGGGACATGCGGACAACTGCCACACCCGCTCCTAACCAGCCTGGCCCACCCAAAGCCCCTCCATCGCCCACGCGTGCTTCCCGCCCAAAATGGTCAGCGCCGCTCCAAAGAATCGGTGCCGCATTCATGCCCGGGCAGAGTGGACGCGACCTCTCACTGGCGCAAGAGTGATGGTTGCTTCGTCTGTCCAACTTACTGCTAGGTTTATGTGATTTGACGGCTCATTGGTCTTTATTACTGAGGTGGTAGGAGCGCTGGATGTCCAACGCTTTCGGCAAAAGGAGGTATACTACTACTACTAGATTACAATTTTCTCCATTCTTACAGCGGAGGCGTACAAGAGCAGTGAAAACACGCAGGCTCAGTGATTACATGGCCCACCTCACACTATCACCGTGCGACACCTAACTCTTTACATAGTACTCCCTCCGTTCCTAAATATTACTAGATGAGTCCCCGCGCGTTGGCGCGGAACATCGGTATATCTCTCTGCGCAAAATTATCGATTTCATAGAACAAAAAAAACTCTATAACCGCATGACAAATGTGGTAGCCAAACTAAATAAACTCCCATCATCATTTAGATCATCCCACGTAAGGAAAAAAGATCAGCCAACTCCTACTGCATAATGGGATTATATTTTTCTTTTTGACATGTTAATGGGACTTAAAAGCTCACTTACATGCATGCTACCGGTGCATGCTTGCATGCAGACATGTTGATGTGATTTAAAACCCACTCACATGCATGTGGCACGGTATTTCTGCATGCTTGCATGTGGCTTAGTGCGGAGCCTCTCAACGTCAAGATCAGACGGCTATTATGGACTGATTTACTTCATCTAACGGCTACATCAATTTTGATGACGTGGCTCAAGGAGAGGATAGAGAATTCCTAGTAGTGGGGGCTAGCTATTACTAGTAGATATAAGTCTTTGTAGAGATTCCACTACATACGGAACAAAATGAATGAATCTACACTTAAAATGCATCTATATACATCCGCATGTGGTTCATGGTGAAATCTCTACAAAGACTTATATTTAGGAACGGAGGAAGTACTAGTATAGTACGTACTGTAATTTATCAGCGAGATAAATTTGTACAATGCTATGAAGCTTCCAGCTTCTGTTACATGTATCTTGCGTCCAAGGTTGCCCGTTGCAACATTTCATCAAATACAAAGGAGACTAACATGCATGCTATTGCATCTCAATGATTGACAGATCATAGCAAATATGTACTCCCTCCGTTCCAAAATAAGTTTCTCAACTTTGTGCAAACTTTAGTACAAAGTTGTACTACTACTAAAGTTGACACTTATTTTGGAACAGAGGCAGCTAAAGAAAAAAACGATCCATGCAGTCCCTAGCCCTTGAACCGTGAACCCTGACCAGGCTTCAATTTGCTGGCAACGTTCGAGCTTCCTAATAAATGAAGTTTGCAACCTTTTGACCATCGGATCATTTTGTGCAGTTTCACCAAAATCGAGATGAGCATCCCTGTGGCAAAGAAATTGAACAAGCGTGATTAGAATAAGATTACTGGGACTAGTTGATGAGACATAAACTCATCACAAATACAGTACGTAGAAGCCAGTAGAGGTATGTGCGGGGCAAAGAAGTAGAGAAATATCCACAGGGAGTGATGTGGGCAGCTGGAGCAGTGGTGCAAGCCGGCTGTAAAGGGAGTTGTACCTGAGGGACGTAGCTCAACCTTGAGGAGGGCGGCGGGAGGCGGCAACTGCCCACGTCGCGGCAGTGAGCAAGGGACGAAGGCAACCTCACCGGCTTTGTGAGAGAGAACGGCGGGGACCCCTGATCGGGACGTGCCGACAGTGGGTTTTCGCCGTCGGCGACGGCCACCGCATCTACACTAAGCATCCACCCCTTCCCCAAGCGGACGTGATCCGCCGGGATGTTAGAGATGTGGCCACAGTCGTTTTGTGCGAGAGAGTGTGAAGAGAGCAACCCCAGCAAGCAACCGTGTAGGCTGGCCCGTCCTGACTATGTATATAGTGGAGCGGTTTCCTTTTCTCTCCATATGAACCTATCATATTGCGTACGTGCCACTGAAGAAAAAAAACTTTATTTATAAATGACGCGGCACCTACTACTCGTTCTCCTATAACCTTGCGCTTGGCATCTCCAAAATATTGACCTTGCGATTGGCTCTTCGCCTCTTCGGGAAGTCGAGCAATAATGGTAGTGCAGTATATATCGTTCTGGCTATATGAGACCGAATGAATTGCTGCACGTCCACCACGTGGGCGAGGGTCGAGGGGCGAGGGAGAGTGCTACATACGGAGCAAAATGAGTGAATCTACACTCTAAAATACGTCTATATACATCAGTGTTTGGAGTATGTACTAGTAGTTCATATTGAAATCTACTAAAGGACATATATATTCCAAACAATATGATATAATCTCTATAACCAAGGTAGTAGGGACGAGGAGTAAACGGAGGGAGTAGTAAATTTTTCTCCTCGTCCTGCGAGCCACCGCGCGCATGGGCGAGGGAGCGGGCGTAAGGCGTAGTAAGCAAGCTTCACCTCATCCTGCGAGCCACCGCGCCCGTGGGCGGGGGAGACGGCGTACTAAGCAAGCTTCTCCTCGTTCTGCGAGTTGACGGGACACATCAAAAGTACTCCAGTGTATAGAGCCTTGCCTCTAAGGTAGGCCCCACATGGTTTGCCTCTTTTTTTAACATAACACGTCAAGTCGCAATTTGTTTGTTCACCCGTGGTAGACGATCCTCCCTCCACCAAGTGGACAACCAGTACACGTGCCAAATTACCACGTGGGCTGCCTTTTTCGTACAGAAATGAGCTCCACCGTGTACCCGCGCGGGTGTGGTTGGGAAAGAGACGGGAGTACGTGCGCCGTGCATGCACCTCTTCTCTTCGTGCACGTCCCCCACCTACGTGGGTGTGTGTGAGAGATACAAACCGCGTTCGTGAGTGTTTTTTGTTTTGGGGTGGGGGTGGGGTGGGGGGTTGATTTCGTGAATTATTTGTGGGAATATGTGTCGATGACATCTCAAACAAAATTTTGCATGCAATGTGTGTGAAATGGAGGCCTATCCATATCATACATAGAGGGTCGGGCAATCCACGAGAAGAGAGGGAGGGGTCATAGCTATCGATAGAGTCGAAGAGAGGATCAAGTGGGTGGGTGCGAGATCGATGAAGAGAGCCATCGAAATTGTGTGTGTGTACAAGTCAAAGATATAGGGCGACTGGCCTACCGGAACGTTAGAGGGCACACGTCAAGTTTGTGTGTGGCAGGGAGACATGACTAGAGCGCTCGATGTATCGGTGTGTGTGGGGGGAGGGGGTGGTGGGAGGGGTAGGCAGAGGCCTAACTATAGAGGTAGAACGACTCGTATATGTGTTGAGAAGGAGAGACCCAGCTATGTCTTGAGGGAGATCGGTCGACATCCATACATAACTGAAGGACGGGAAATATGATGGGAGAGAGAGAGAGGAGAGAGAGAGGGAGGGAGAGGGAGGGAGAGGGGTAGAGTGCTGGATGGGTGATGGAGTTGCTTCTCGAAGATGGTGGGAGAGGCCTACTAGACAAACTGAGGGTGGAACTGCAATGTTATCAATAAGAGTGGGGATGTGTTTCTGTGTGTGCCTGTGCGTGATAGATCTGTCGGGACGCATCCATGGATGATGAAGGGGAACCATGTGTTTGGTAAGCAAACCTAACTAGATCGGTAGATCAATTGTTGTTTGTCGGAGGAAGGGAGAGACACAACTAATGAGGTAGATCGATTGACGTGTGGGTAAAAACGAGTTATAAGGACCTAGCTAGCTATATGTATAGCGAGAGATCGGTCGGTGTACGTCCATTTGTTAGAGGCAAATAAGGCCCAGCGAGACGGATAGACAGAGAGAATGGAGCTAGGAGGTGGTGCGAGAGGCCCAACTACTAGCTAGATAGGGGGAGGAGTGTGCGGTTGTGAGAGCGATGAAAAGAGGGGCGAGAGTTTACACGTGTGTCTGACCGTATGAGAGACACGAGGCAAGGACACATAAAGGAGGAGATTGAAGGTGTGTTTGTATGTTGTAGGCAGGCATCGCTGGAGAGGTTTATCGATCGGTGTGTGTCGGAAAGGAGTTGTGGAGACTCTGGGAGAACGACCTAAAGAAAAAAATGAATGTGCCCGGTGGATAGAATGCCGAGGGAGGGGGAGGGCGAGGAGGGCGTGTGCATGCACGAGAGAAAGTTAGTGGTAGCTACAAAGGTTAGAGGATTGTGTGGGTGTAAGAGACTAACAAAGATCATAATTTGATATGAAAGCGGATTCATATATTTGAATAGGAGATCATAGTGTTTTAAACATTGCATGCATGAATATAGCGGTGATACACGTGCTGTGCACATGTTATACCATAATGTGATAATGCATGGTGTTTGCAACTCACAGCTAAATGCCGAACAATCTAAACCATACTATACATCAAACAATCTCACATTTTATTTGAATTTGTGATAATGTGTGGCGTTTGCAGCTTACAACTAAATATCGAACAATCTAAACAATACTATATATCGAACATTCTCACATTTTATTTGAATTTGTGGTAATGTGTGGTGTTTGCAACTCACATCTAAATACTTGTAGGCGTAGGGGGCGGGGCACCATACATAATGTGATAAACACATTATACATATGAGACATGGTTTAGATTATGAAGATCTAGCTAGAGCTAGAAATGTAATGTGATTTGAAATCAAAATAAAGTGGATTCAAAAAATCTAGTTCGAGTTCATATAGTACACATAGTTCATATGTAACTCGAGACTAATCATGTGGTGTGCTGTGAAGATAATACACAAACGATGGTTTAACTTGACAATAATGATGATTGTAGATCTTATTAAAACAGAGAAACGAATTCAAATGCTTTGACTTCACAACAATCATTACTGTAGATCTTATTCAAATAGAGAAACGAATTCAAATTTAGTTCATATTGAAGCGGTAGTATATACGTTTGGAATGCACTAAAACGTTCATTTGAGTAGTAGGTTGCATGCATTATACACGTAGCGAAATATTTTAATTGAACATAACATGAATTCAAAGTTTTGAATGACATTTGTAGGGCGCATTGATTTGGTACAGTACACGTTAGGCTTGTCCGGAAATTTCAACCCGCGCCTTGTTAGCCCGAAATATTTAAGATATATCTTTGTCTCGTTGTGCTCCGACAACTCCCTCCATCTCAACCCGCGCCTTGCTATTCCGAAATTACAACGCGCGCGAAAACTCCCACCTCCTGTGAAATCCCGACACGCGAAATGCCCGTGGTACCCCTGAACCGAAAGAACCGCCTCAAATCGGTGGGGGTACTTTCGTAACTTACCCCACATTTCGGACAAGCGCGTCTCTAAGCCATGGTTCCCCACTGCCATCCCATCCGCCCACCCATTCGTACACCGAGGCCGCGAAAACCCGCGACGAAACCCCACACCCTGCTCCGTCCGCCACCCAGCCGGAGCCTCTTCCCCGACGACGTCGTCCACAGCAACACCTCGACATCCCTCATCCAGTGTACCAGATGAGGATCCGTCGTCGATCTCATCGTCCCGCCGGTTCAGCCACCCCGTCCTCCACCTCCAAGGAGCTGCCCCGATGTTCCCCTCGTCTTTCGCGCCACCTCCATTCCCACACCGCCGTCTTCACCTGCACCACCGGAAGAGCATCATCATCACCGTTTCCTCGGATGAAGCTGTGGCCTAATCAGCGCCACCAAAGAGGTTGTACAGTAATCGCCGCATTTCTTCTTGATTCGATCTCACGGTGCTACCGGCGCTCGGTCCCGAGCCAACACGGCGCGGCTCCATCCACGGCGGCGTCGCCCGCCACTTCCTCCACGGCGTCGCTCCCTCGGTGGCGACGTCCACATCAGTAGGACCTCCTGCTGCTTTAGCTCTCGCTCACGCTACTGCTCTGCTCTTGCTCTCGATCCCCTGCCTGGTCTTCTCTTGCTATTGCTCTTGCTCGCACTGCTGTTCTCGCTCTTGCTCTTGCTTGCGATGCTGCTCCGATTTAGCTACACTTCACTCCGATGCCGCCGGGGTGAAGGAAGAACCAGCCACAGCGGGGAGGGGGGCTCGCCAGAGAGGTACCCCACTATCTATCTTAGGGTTCAGGATGGGGGCGGTGGTCGCCGGCGATGGCGGGGCGTTGGCGGGGCGGTGGCGTGGGGATCGCCGGAGAAAAAGCTCGGCACGGGGGCGGCAGCGGACCGGCGGTGGGGAGTGTTTTTGGGGCGGGCGAGGCGGCGCACCGCCGGCCGTGGGCGGCGGGGGGCTGCTGTTTGGCCGGCTCAGGGGGGTGGAGGTTGAAGATGAACCGCAGGCCCTTGATTTCGTATCCAATGGCTGCAAAATCGACTGACCAGAGATGAAAAAGTCAGTCGGCCGACGTGTAGCCACACCTTGCTAGTGCGTTCGGTTTCGACAGCAAAATTCAGTTTCGACAGTTAAGTTCAGTTTTGACAGTTAAGTTCAGTTTTGACAGTTAAATTCAGTTTCAACAGTTAAGTTCAGAGATGAGCGGCTGATGTATTTTACATCTAGCACTTTGTGGTTATGTATTTTACGTCATGTATTGGAGATGCTATTAGAATTCCACTCAGGTTAACGTTGTTCGTTGTCTCTCTTGTCCTGCTTCAGCCTCGGCGTCGTACAACTCACCGGAGCTGCTCCAACGACGAAACCCTCCATCACAGCGGAGCAGTACCTCAGGCTCCATCTCCAGACGCCTAAGATCTTCTTCCCCTCCTCCGACAGCCAAGTCAGCCGGAGCATCCTCACCGGCCAACCCAATCACGCTGAGATCGACATGGCTTCGCCAAAGAGGTTGTACACTTGTTGCATCTCTTTTTTACTCTACATGTTATATATATTGTCCACTGAGCACACGGATTTGTTCCTTTAGTGTCTCCTTGAAAGAAAAAACGTAGGAATTTTAATTTTCACTTGTCCTCCTTTTCAAATTCCTATTCATGAAGCACAAGACTAAGAGATAGTAGCATAATAGCATTATAACCGTACATTTTCTTGTGGTTTGACTTAATCTCACCATGCTTCTTTGCATCCTGTGATCTTCCAATTGTTGTGAATCAAACACCCAGATTGGCAGAAATCCTGTGTTTTTAAATTCTCTGTTTTGCACGTGCATTCCTATCCTATTCCTGTCTATTTCCTATCCCTGCATTGTTGGAATCCTCCAATTCAAACGAGCCCTTACAGAATTACTTCTCTTACAGATAGTTGTCAAAGAAAACCTTGCGTGGTTTGTCCCGCTCCTGCTGCGCCGTCGTCCACCCCAGCTCAGCTGCTCCAACGACAGAAGGGTCCAGCACAGCAGGGATCCGGCCTCCAGACTGTCTTTCGCCGCCTCAGATCTTCTTCCCCGCCGCTGGCAGCCATGAAAACTGCACTACCATCATCAACCGAGCAGATGACCTCGAGGACTACACGGGTCCGCAAGAGAGGTCGCACTCTTTCGTGTCTGCTTACGTTATGCATCGCTTAATATTACATGCTACTTTATCGTCCTGTTCACCGATTAGACTCTGAGTCAGCTCCAAACTAATGGTCAAACTTGAGTTTTTAAATGGTTGTGGGGTACATATCGGGGCCGCTATCAATAGTATCTATCTACTATCTGGTTAATCTCCGGTGTCTACTATGAGTTTCATGTTGGGTGGGAAACAAACAGTAAAGAAGCCATTATCTGTATTTTTTAACTGAAGCCATTATCTGCCTGCTATTATTGGTTTTGGGTCTATCCACAGGTTGCTACCATCACTCTGGATTTCTGCATGCACTCCTTACATAATCTCACTATGTTTTATTCCTATGCATGACAGTTATTGTAAACAATGGAACTGAACATGTAGAGCAAAAGAGACGAGCCTTGTGTGGCAATAAAATTTCATGCAGACGTCGCTCCATGGTAGGCGCAAAGGCAGCCCCCCTCCACGCATTTCGGATTGTAATCGAGAGGAAGATATCTGTTCTGAGGGGGATTCAGAAGGAGAAGACAACTCCTATTTACCCCCTGAGGTCTTCGCTCTAACTTGGCATGCTGATGTTGGTTATATCATGCATATGGTGTCTTGCATTGCTTACTTTATACATCAAATATGTCATCTGCTTAGTTTAGACATCCTTTGTGCGAATGCCATCTGTTTAGTTTATTCATCGTTTATGTGAATTATGCAACGCCATCTTGTTTAGCCAGGCATCATATATGTGAATTTTGCAATGCCATCCTGCTTAGCCAGTCATCTTATATGTAAATTATATCAGGCCATCCTTTTTTTCGTTACATATTACATTTGTCAACAATGTTATTACATTCAACTGCTCTTCGTGTGCATCAGCCATTTGACACGGTGATGGCAAATTCTGGAGTGAAAACAAGGTCTTCAGAGCAGACTATGCTATCTGACGAAGCGCATATCTCGCTGGTTACGGATAGCTCCTCAGAGGAGGATTCAGAGACAGATGACCAGTCCTATTCCCCCCCCGAGGTGTATGCTCTAACTTGGTAGGGTTATGTTGCTCATATCGTGCGTATGGTGTCTCGCATTGCTATGTCATTTGATTAGTTTAGACATGCTTTGTGTGAATGCCACCTGTTCAGTGTCTAATTACCATATATGTGAATTATGCATTGCCATCTTGTTGCAAGACATTATATATGTGAATTATACAATGCTATCTTGTTGCAAAGGCATTATATATGTGAATTATGCAATGCCATGCTGTTTAGCCAATCATCATGTATGTGAATTATATCATGCTATCATTTTTGGTATTATGTGTTCCATTTGGTGACAACGTTTGTATATTCAACTACTCTTCCTATGCATCAGCCATTTGAAGCGGTGATGGAAGTATCTGGAGTGAAAACAAGGTATTCAGAGTAGATAATGCTACCTGCTAAAGCAGACATCTTGCTGGTTACAGAGAGCTCCTCAGAGGAGGATTCAGAGACTGATGACCAATCCTATTTTCCCCCTGAAGTCTATGCTCAAACTTGGCAGGGTTATATTACCCATGTCATGCATGTTGTCTTGCATATTGCTTAGTTTTTACATCATATATGGATTGCCATCTGCTTACTTGCTTACTTTTTAAATCATATATTTGAATTATATCATGCCATCATGTTTACATAGTACATACACATCATCTATCTGAATTATGGCATGGCAACCCATTTAATAAAGACATCATATAGTTATATCATCTCATCCCGTTTAGTGTTTACAGTCATCATATTTTGAATTATGGCATTCTATCCGTGAATGTATGTGAATTATGGCATGCCTGTTGGGGAACGTAGCATAAATTCAAAATTTTCCTACGTGTCACCAAGATCTATCTATGGAGTCATCTAGCAACAAGGGAGGAGTGGATCTACATACCCTTGTAGATCGCGCGCGGAAGCATTCAAGAGAACGGGGTTGATGGAGTCGTACTCGTCATGATCCAAATCACCGATGATCCTAGCGCCGAACGGATGGCACCTCCGCGTTCAACACACGTACGGAGCAGCGACGTCTCCTCCTTCTTGATCCAGCAAGGGGGGAGGAGAGGTTGATGGAGATCCAGTAGCACGACGGTGTGGTGGTGGAAGTAGCGGGATTCCAACAGGGCTTCGCCAAGCGCTACGGGAGGAGGGAGATGTGTCATGGGAGGGAGAGGGAGGCGCCAGGGCTTAGGTATGGTTGCCCTCCCTTCCCCCCACTATATATAGGGCCAAGGGAGAGGGGGGAGGCGCAGCCTTGGCCCTTCCTCCAAGGAAGGGTGCGGCCAGGGAGGAGTCCCACCTCCCCAAGGCACCTCGGAGGTGCCTTCCCCTTTTAGGACTCTTCCTTTCCCTTGATTCTTGGTGCATGGGCCTCTTGGGGCTGGTGCCCTTGGCCCATACAGGCCAAGGCGCACCCCCTACAGCGCATGTGGCCCCCGGGGCAGGTGGCCCCACCCGGTGGACCCCCGGGACCCTTCCGGTGGTCCCGGTACAATACCGGTGACCCCGAAACTTGTCCCGATAGCCGAAATAGCACTTCCTATATATAAATCTTTACCTCCGGACCATTCCGGAACTCCTCGTGACGTCCGGGATCTCATCCGGGACTCCGAACAACTTTCAGGTTATCGCATAGTAATATCTCTATAACCCTAGCGTCACCGAACCTTAAGTGTGTAGACCCTACGGGTTCGGGAGACATGCAGACATGACCGAGATGACTCTCCGGTCAATAACCAACAATGGGATCTGGATACCCATGTTGGCTCCCACATGTTCCACGATGATCTCATCAGATGAACCACGATGTCGAGGATTCGATCAATCCCGTATTCAGTTCCCTTTGTCTAGCGGTATTGTACTTGCCCGAGATTCGATCGTCGGTATCCCGATACCTTGTTAAATCTCGTTACCGGCAAGTCCCTTTACTCGTTTCGTAACACATCATCCCGTGATCAACTCCTTGATCACATTGTGCACATTATGATGATGTCCTACCGAGTGGGCCCAAGGACACCTCTCCATCACACGGAGTGACAAATCCCAGTCTCGATTCGCGCCAACCCAACAGACACTTTCGGAGATACCCATAGTGCACCTTTATAGTCACCCAGTTACGTTGTGACGTTTGGTACACCCAAAGCACTCCTACGGTATCCGGGAGTTGCACAATCTCATGGTCTAAGGAAATGATACTTGACATTAGAAAAGCTTTAGCACACGAACTAGACGATCTAGTGCTATGCTTATGATTGGGTCTTGTCCATCACATCATTCTCCTAATGATGTGATCCCGTTATCAACGACATCCAATGTCCATGGTCAGGAAACCGTAACCATCTATTGATCAACGAGCTAGTCAACTAGAGGCTTACTAGGGACATGGTGTTGTCTATGTATCCACACATGTATCTGAGTTTCCTTTCAATACAATTCTAGCATGGATAATAAACAATTATAATGAACAAGGAAATATAATAATAACTAATTTATTATTGCCTCTAGGGCATATTTCCAACAGTCTCCCACTTGCACTAGAGTCAATAATCCAGTTCACATCGATATGTGATTAACACTCAAGGTCACATCCCCATGTGACTAACACCCAAAGAGTTTATTAGAGTCAATAATCTAGTTCACATTACCATGTGATTAACACTCGATGAGTTCTAGGTTTGAACATGTTATGCTTGTGAGAGATGTTATAGTCAACGGGTCTGAATCTTTCAGATCCGTATGTACTTCGCAAATCTCTATGTCATCTTGTAGATGCAGCTACTACGCTACATTTGGAGCTATTCCAAATAACTGTTCTACTATACGAATCCAGTTTACTACTCAGAATAATCTGGATTAGTGTCAAAGTTTGCATCGGTGTAACCGTTTACGACGAACTCTTTTACCACCTCCATAATCGAGAAAATTCCTTAGTCCACTAGTTACTAAGGATAACTTTGACCGTTGTCCTGTGATCCATTCTTAGATCACTCTTGTACCCCTTGACTGACTCATGGCAAGGCACATTTCAGGTGTGGTACACAGCATAGCATACTATAGAGCCTATGTCTTAAGCATAGGGGACGACCTTCGTCCTTTCTCTCTATTCTGCCGTGGTCGAGCTTTAAGTCTTAACTTCATACCTTACAACTCAGGCAAGAACTCCTTCTTTGACTGATCCATCTT